>NC_053492.1:25750277-25947777 GCF_905171775.1 Rana temporaria
CCTGCATCCCCGATCTCGGTAAAGAGCCTCCGGCAGAGGCTCTTTACCACGTGATCAGCCGTGTCCAATCACGGCTGATCACGATGTAAACAGGAAGAGCCGTTGATGGCTCTTCCTCACTCGCGTCTGACAGACGCGAGTAGAGGAGAGCCGATCGGCGGCTCTCCTGACAGGGGGGGTTTGCGCTGATTGTTTATCAGTGCAGCCCCCCCTCGGATGCCCACACTGGACCACCAGGGAAGCCCACACTGGACCACCAGGGAAGGGGGCGGTAAAAAAATTAAATAAATGAGAAAGATGCCAATCAGTGCCCACAAATGGGCACTGACTGGCAACATGGGCACTGGGATAAACAAGTGATGCCCAGCAATGCCCTCAGTGCCACCCCTCAGTGTCCATCAGTGCCACCCCTCAGTCTCCATCAGTGCCACCCCTCAGTGTCCATCAATGCCACCTCTCAGTGCCCACCCATGCCCAGTGCCAACCTATCAGTGCCCATCTGTGCCACCCATAAGTACCCATCAGTGCCACCCATGAGTGCCCATCAGTGTCGCCTATGAGTGCCCAGTGCCGCCTATGAGTGCCCATCAGTGCCGCCTGAGTGCCCATCAGTGCCGCCTATGAGTGCCCATCAGTGCTGCCTATGAGTGCCCATCAGTGCCGCATACCAGTGCCGCCTATCAGTGTCCATCAGTGCCGCCTATCAGTACCCATCAGTGCCGCCTCACCAGTGCCCATCCGTGCCGCCATTACAGTGCCCGTAATTGAAGAAGAAAACTTACTTATTCACAAAAAAAAATAACAGAAAAAAATAAAAACTTTATTTTTTAAAAAATTTCGTTCTTTTTTAAGTTGTTGCGCAAAAAATAAAAACCCCAGAGGTGATCAAATACCACCAAAAGAAAGCTCTATTTGTGGTAAAAAAAATGATAAAAATTTGCCCATCTGCAGCCTCACTGTTTTTATTTTAATATTTTATTATCATGTAGATGAGGGGGACGGAGGAACCAGAGATGACAAAATATAAGCAGATTCAACTTAAACGTTAATGAAATCTTCTTTTCTTATCGTAGAAGGGGGAGCGACTCAGTGTTGCGGTGAAGACGTGTAAAAAAGACTGTGCAGCCGACGTCAAGGAAAAGTTCATGAGCGAAGCCTGTAAGTACTCTGTTGATCACGCCGTACAGTGTACCTTTGTAACAAGTCACGGGGTGAGAGGCTGCTGCACAAGCACCAGGATTTACATGACTGTGGCATCTCTAAGTTGGCATATCAGTCTGGGAAGTAGATGGTGATCCTGGACGATTCCTGAAAAATATTTCTATATATTTCTATATATACTTCTATATATATTTAAATATATTTAAATATATTTCTATATATATTTCTATATATATTTCTATATATATATATTTCTATATATTTATATTTATATATATATATATATATATATATATATATATATATATATATATATATATATATATATATATATATATATATATATGTATTTATATTTACCTTGTGTCATTGATTCTTATTTTCCATTGATAGACCTGATGAGAAATCTGGACCATCCACACATAGTAAAACTCATTGGCATCATTGAACAGGACCCCATATGGATCGTAATGGAGCTGTACCCATTCGGAGAGGTAACGGTTACTTACATGGTGTTTGGCATCCATAGGACAGCAAAGTTAAAGGGCCACGCCACAAAAAAAAGAGAGATTTTTCCTATAGGTGGAGTTCAGTGGGCACCTGGGTTCTTATATGTTCCTCCAACTTTTGTATTCCAGAGCCTCCCGTTATATTCACCATAATATATACTAAATAAATGAACAGCAGGGTTGGTGGGAGTCCCTAACAATGGGTACAGCAGGTGTACAGACCTGGGGGCCCAGCACAGGGATGGTGGGAACCCCTCATAATGGGCACAGCAGGTGTACAGACCTGGGAACTCAGATTAGGGATGGTGGGACTCTCATGATGGGCAGAACGGGTGTGCAGACTTGGGAACTCAACATAGGGATGGTGGGAACCCCTCATAATGGGCACAGCAGGTCTACTGACCTAGGAACTCAAATCAGGGATGGTGGGAGCCCCCTCATAATGGGCACTGCAGGTGTACAGACCTGGGAACTCAGATTAGGGATAGTGGGACTCTCATGATGGGCAAAACGGGTGTACAGACCTGGGAACTCAGATTAGGGATGGTGGGACTCTCATGATGGGCAGAACGGGTGTGCAGACTTGGGAACTCAACACAGGGATGGTGGGAACCCCTCGTAATGGGCACAGAAGGTGTACAGACATGGGAACTCAGTACGGGGAAGGTGGGACACTCATAATGGGCAGAACGGGTGTGCAGACCTGGGAACTAAACACAGGGATGGTGGGAACCCCTCATAATGGGCACAGCAGGTGTACAGACCCAGGAACTCAACACAGGTATGATGGGAACCCCTCAAAATGGGCACAGCAGGTGTACAGACCTGGGAACCCAGCACAGGGATGGTGAAAGCCCCTCATAATGGGCACTGTGATTTTTTTTATTTTTTCTGCAGCTCGGCCAGTACCTGGAGAAACACAAGACCACCCTGAAGGTCATCACCATGATCAACTACTCATTACAGATCTGTAAAGCTCTCGCCTACCTTGAAGGCATAAACTGTGTCCACAGGTAACACAAAAAAATAAATAAAAATCAACTATTTACCACGTATGAGTGGCGACTCCAGGGAAAGAGTCCACCATACGGTATGGGCAATGCCTTAGGTGAGGGTCATTAACCACTTACCCCCCGGACCATATTGCTGCCCAAAGACCAGAGTACTTTTTGCGATTCGGGACTGCGTCGCTTTAACAGACAATTGCGCGGTCGTGCGACGTGGCTCCCAAACAAAATTGGCGTCCTTTTTTTCCCACAAATAGAACTTTCTTTAGGTGGTATTTGATCACCTCTGCGTTTTTTATTTTTTGCGCTATAAACAAAAATAGAACGACAATTTTGAAAAAAATGAATATTTTTTACTTTTTGCTGTAATAAATATCCCCCAAAAATATATAAAAAAACATTTTTTTTCCTCAGTTTAGGCCGATACGTATTCTTCTACATATTTTTCGTAAAAAAAAAATCGCAATAAGCGTTTATTGATTGGTTTGCGCAAAAGTTATAGCGTTTACAAAATAGGGGGTATTTTTATGGCATTTTTATTAATATTTTTTTTTACTAGTAATGGCGGCGATCAGCGATTTTTTTTTCGGTATTGCGACATTATGGCGGACACTTCGGACATTTTTGACACATTTTTGGGACCATTGGCATTTTTATATCGATCAGTGCTATAAAAATGCATTAGATTACTATAAAAATGCCACTGGCAGTGAAGGGGTTAACACTAGGGGGTGGGGAAGGGGTTAAGTATGCCTGGGTGTGTTCTTACTGTGGGGGGGGGGGTGGCCTCACTAGGGGAAATACTGATCTTCTGTTCATACATTGTATGAACAGAAAATCAGCATTTCCCCTGCTGACAGGAACGAGAGCTGTGTGTTTACACACACAGCTCCCGTTCCCCGCTCTGTACCGAGCGATCGCGTGTGCCCACACGCACGGGAGTCGGGGGCGAGCGGGGGGCCCCTAGTGGCGGCTAATAGGCAGGACGTCATATTACGTGCTCTCGCCTAGGAGAGCCACCTTGTGGACGTATTTCGACGGTGCGGCGACGGCAAGTGGTTAAAGCTTTCGACAGTAGCCAAGTGTTATCACATGTTATAGAACCATCTTGCAGCATATGAGAGGACATTATAGGAATAGGGTCCATCATACAGTTTGGACAACACCTTAGGTAACGGTTCTTACTAGCCTTTGACAGTAGCCAAGTCGTATCATATCTTATGAAACCATCTTGTGGCATACAAGAGGACATTCTAGGGAAAATGGCCCATCTTACGGTTTGGGCAACATCTTGAGTGAGGGTTCTCACTAGCTTATGACAGTAGCCAAGTCTTATAATATCTTATAGGACCATCTTGCAGCATATGAGAGGACATTTTAGGAAATAGGGCCCATCATACAGTTTGGCCAACACCTTAGGTGAGGGTTCTCACTAGCCTTTGACAGCCGCCAAGTCTTATCATATATACTGAAACCATCTTGTGGCATATAAGAGGACATTCTAGGGAATAGGGCCCATCTTGCAGTTTGGGCAACGCCTTAGGTAAGGGTTCTTCCTAGATTTTGACAGTAATCAAGTCTTATCATATTTTCTGAAACCATCTTGTGGCATACAAGGGAACATTCTAAGGAATGGGTGCCCATGTTACGGTATGGGCAACCCCTTAGGTAAGGGTTCTTCCTAGACTTTGATAGTAACCAATTCTTATCATATCTTATGAAACCATCTTGTGGCATACAAGAGGACATTTTAGGGAATAGGGCCCATCTTGCGGTTTGGGCAACGTCTTGAGTGAAGGTTCTCACTAGCTTTTGACAGTAACCAAGTCTTATCATATCTTATGGAACCATCTTGTGGCATACATGAAGACATTCTAGGGAAAATGGCCCATCTTACAGTATGGGCAACGCCTTAGGTAAGGGTTCTTCCTAGACTTTGACAGTAACCAAGTCTTATTGTATCTTATTAAACCATCTTGTGGCATACAAGAGGACATTCTAGGGATTGAGGCCCATGTGGGCAACCCCTTAGGTAAGGGTTCTTCCTAGACTTTGACAGTAGCCAAGTCTTCTCATATCTTCTGAAACCATCTTGTGGCATACAAGAGGACATTCTAGGGAATTGGGCTCATGTTACGGTATGGACAACACCTTAGGTAAGGGTTCTTACTAGCCTTTGACAGTAGCCACGTCTTCTATCTTATGAATCCATCTTGTGGCATACAAATGGACATTCTAGGGAACGGGGGCCCATCATACAGTTTGGATAACACCTTAGATAAGGGTTCTTACTAGCCCTTAACAGTAGCCAAGTCTCATCATATCTTCTGAAACCATCTTGTGGCATACAAGAGGACATTCTAGGGAATAGGGCCCATCTTGCAGTTTGGACAACGCCTTAGGCAAGGGTTCTTTCTAGACTTTGACAGTGACTAACCAAGTCTTATTGTATCTTATGAAACCATCTTGTGGCATACAAGAGGACATTCCAGGGAATGGGGCCCATCTTACGATATAGGCATTGCTTTAGATGAGGGTTCATAGTAGCCTTTGACAGTTGCCAAGTCTTATATCTTATGAAATCAGCTTGCTGCATACAAGAGGACATTCTAGGGAACGGGGGCACATGTTACGGTTTGAGCAATGCTTTAGGTAAGGGTTCTCACTAGCCTTTGACAGTAATCAAGTCTTATCATATCTTATAAGACCATCTTGCAGCTTATGAGAGGACATCATGGGGAATAGGACCAATCTTACAGTTTGGGTAACGCCTTAGGTGAGGGTTCTCACAAGCCTGTGACAGTAGCCAAGTTCTAGGAGAGTTCTGTAAGCTTCTTGTTTTGTCTTGTCTTTTTAGGGACATTGCTGTCAGAAATATCCTGGTTGCCTCACATGAATGTGTCAAACTTGGAGACTTCGGCCTCTCGCGGTATATTGAGGATGAAGAGTATTACAAAGGTCAGGACTTCCACCAAATCGTAATCTTTATAAAGACAGTTCACTATGCCTTGAGGAACTAGAGGACACCTATTGGTTCACTTTTAGGCTTCTTTAAATGTCATAATGTATCCTCACTAAGGAGATTCACCCTCTGAATTTGTTCTGTTTGGGGAATCCAAAAATTTACAGCTGCATCTGGAACCGGAAACCAGGGGCAATCTTCCAATTGGGGCACCTGTGCTGGTGACATATCATAGGTGGGGAGAGATGAAAATTGGGACTTTTTAGGTGAAGAGTAAATTTTCAAGATATCAAATATAATATATATAAAAATATTATTTTCTATTTTGAGGAGCAGAATAAAAAACAAATATAAATGGCTAGTACAGTTTATCACAGCAATATAAGATGGACCTCCCAACATGTTTCGCCCATTTGTTGAGCTTTTTCGGGGAATGCTGTCCAGTTTAGGGGTACAAGCCTTCTATATCTCCTAGCGATAGATCCAAAAACTGCCGGCACAACTAGATGTTTAGCTGCATCAAAGGAACCAAATGTGATAGGCGGCCATAGATGTTAATCAGGGACCAAAGAAACAGGTTCTGCAGCAGACTTAGTACCGAGGGCACACACTCTCAGCACCTGCAGGGTTTTTTTTTCTCTCTCTCTCTCTAAGGCTGTCTGATTGTTTAAATAGTAACGTGCTTGTGTCCACTCGGTTCCCACAGCCATAGGTGGAATTTTCCCTAATTCCAGGAAGTGATTTACTACCTATTGTACCTTTGGGGACTAAAAGTTAAGGTAACCCCTTAACAGCAATAAAAATCTTAAAGATATTCTAACTATTCGTACGCCAAATAAAGAAAACCAAAATTTGGATGGAGTCACGGTTTAAATTCTGTTGGTCAGGAGAGGACTGGGCTAGGGGCAGGAGGGGCAGTACTAAAATGATATGTTGAAGTGGTGGCCTTGACTGGAGTAGGGTGACCACATTTCCAAACTATAATTCAGGGACACCCTTCTTCCAAAAAATTAGCTTGTGCTGTAACGAATCACAGTACAGTGATTGGACACAAGAGGCGGGATTTATGATTTCCCCAATCACAAACAGGGGGCGGGATTGTGCTCCTCCAGGCATTTCCGGCCAGGACAAGTACTGTCATTGAGTAAAGCGGTGATGTGGCAGCCTTTTTTGGGGGCATCAGATTGGCCCAGTGGGGGTGGCTGTGTCAATTTCATTCCAGGACACTGTATTGTCCTGGAATGAAGGTGCCCGGGACAGACCTGCAAAATGCGGCAATCCGGGACACGTGGTCACCCTAGACTGGAGTGGGACCTGCAGTCAATGACACATGGTGGGTGTTGTATATGTATTTATCTGCTCCCCATTCAGACCTGTAATAACAACGACTACTGGCAAAAGGGGGGGGGGGGTCTCAGTACTGAGACTGCAGTTTTCAACACAGGAACTCTTGAATTAACTTTCTGATCTTGTGGAACCTCTGCTAAAACTTACTATATCTACAACTCATGATACCTTAGTGTGATGGAGAAGAATGCTCCTTACACTTGTGGTCATTGGAGTTAATGCCCCCCTTACAGATATCAAACATGTCATTGGTGTCAGTGGGAACTTATCTGAGAGGCAGCAATTGCTCATTGCTCAAAGAACCCCTAGCAACCTCTGGAGGAACCCTATGGTTGCATGGATCCCTGGTTGAAAAACCCTGCTCCAAGATGTCATGCATCAGAATCCTGAGGACAACAAACAAAGCCAATGCTGGATGGTACGTGTAGCAATAAACCATGGGCCATATTCTTAAACAAGTTACGTAGGCGTATCAGCAGATACGCCTACATAAGTCAGTTTCCTATGTTTAAGTGTATTCTCAAACTGAGATACACTTAAACATGCCTAAGATACGACGGCTTGCGCCGTTGTATCTTAGTCTGCAATATTTACGCTGACCGCTAGGTGGCGGTCAGCGTAGAATATGCAAATGACTAGTCACGCCGATTCTCTAACGTACGCTTGCCCGCCGTAGTGTTTTAACGTCGTTTCCGTAAGCGATATGCGGCGTAAAGATAAAGATGCCCCCTAGGTGGCGTACTCAATGTTAAGTATGGCCGTCGATCCCGCGTCGAAATTTCAAAATTTAACGTCGTTTGCGTAAGTCGTCCGTGAATGGCGCTGGACGCCATTTACGTTACAGTCAAAACAAATGACGTCCGTGAGACGTCAGTTAGCGCAATGCACGTCGGGTAATTTACCCGACGGAGCATGCGCATTACGATCGGCGCGGGAGCGCGCCTAATTTAAATGATCCACGCCCCCTGCCAGGATCATTTGAATTAGGATGGCTTGCGCGGGTGGACTTTACGCGACGCCGCCGCAAGTTTACAGGTAAGTGGTTTGTGAATCAGGCACTTGCCACTTAAACTTGCGGCGGAGTAACGTAAAGTACATACGTTCCGCCGCCTTAGATGTATAAGAATATGGCCCCATGTTCTTTAGGAAACCCCCTACTTTTGACCATGCCCACCAATCACCGTGCCACTATGGTACTTTCGCTAGCCTACAGAAATCTGTCCTTACCCTATAAGGAACTCAACCACAACTCAAGTCACAGCAAAGGTTTTGAAGGCTTATCTAGAAGAGAAAAGTTGCAAAGTTAAAAGTAAAGATTAGAAAGTGGATGTGGAGATCCTCAAACATGGCAGATGACTTCATGATTAGACCCCTTTCACACTGGGGTGCTTAGCAGTCGCTATAAAGCTAAAAATAGCGTCTGCAAAGCACCCTGAAAGAGCCGCTGCTCTCTCTTCAGTGTGAAAGCCCCGAGGGCTTTCACACTGAATACAGAGCCTGGGCGGTGATGTCACCCATAGACCCATATGGGGTATCTGTTTTCAGCTGTCCCTCCTCTACACTGAAGGCGCCGGTGACAGCTGATCTTGTGACCGGAGCCACCTCAGAATAGGTAAATATACTCATCTTCCTTTTTTACGGGGCAGATAGAATAGGGTTTAGAAGAGGAGAGGGAGCAGATTTAGGCTTAGTTAGGAATGGTCTGGACCTCCACTTTAACTCTAAAGAGATGACCTGTAGAGGCTTTTACCAATAGAAAATATAGGGTACTGAAGTTTGTCACCATTTCAAAATCACACGCAATTTTTTGCTTAGACATGTTGGGTATCTATTTACTCGGATCAACCCTGTCTTTTATATTTTATAAATAAAATAAGGAAATCTATTGTTGTGCATTTCTCCTTGTCTGTTATTAGTGGAGTTAATGCCACGTACACATGATCATAAATTCCGACAAGAAAAGTTCGATGTGAGCTTTTGGTCGGAAATTCCGACCGTGTGTAGGCTCCATCGTACTTTTTCTGTCGGAATTTTTGCAAAACTTTGAGAGCTGGTTCTCATATTTTCCAACAAGAAAAGTTCTGCTCGGAAATTCCGAACGTCTCTATGCAATTCCGGCTCGGAATCAATTTGATGCATGTTTAGAATCATTGAACTTAATTTTTCTCGGCTCGTTGTAGTGTTGTACGTCACAGTGTTCTTGACGGTCGGAATTTGGTGTGATCGTGTGTACGCAACACAAGTTTCCGATCGTGTGTATGCGGCATTAGATGTCTCTTGTTGTCCAGCTCTCATCCTGTCTCTCTCTCCAGCTTCGGTAACTCGGCTCCCGATCAAGTGGATGGCTCCAGAATCCATCAACTTCCGCCGCTTCACCTCGGCCAGTGACGTCTGGATGTTTGGTAAGAAATCAGGGTCAGATGAAGTTGTCTGATCTCTAGCCACTTCTTGGAAGCCCAGAGGAGAGAAAAGTCATAACTCTAAGTGAAGTAGGGTAGGGTAGGTCATTAGTGGATTGGTGGAGTTTAGGGACCACTTGGAAGCAGGGGCTGTGGGGAAGGAGTCCATGGTGTGGGACGTAAGGTCGCTGCAGCCAATTCTATTCCAAAAAGTCAGAAACAAGTTGGTGCAGTTGAGTTTTTTTCAGGTAGAACTCTAGTTATGTGATAAGCTCACAGTGTACAGTGAAATCAGTGTAAGCCAATTCAGTCCAAGAAAGGAGTCTGTACAACTGTGCAATACTGGGGAAGGGAAGGGAAGGCCAGAGGTCTTTTGTATACGGTGTGAACCTGTGTTCTATTTTTGTGTGTTTCAGGGGTCTGTATGTGGGAGATCCTCTCGTTTGGCAAGCAACCGTTTTTCTGGCTGGAAAATAAAGACGTCATCAGCGTCATCGAAAAAGGAGACCGCCTCCCCAAACCCGAGGTCTGCCCGCCAACTCTCTACACGTTAATGACCCGCTGCTGGACCTACGACCCCTCGGAGAGGCCCAGATTTACAGAAATAGTCTGCAGTCTAAGGTAATCATCAATGCCCACTCGACCATGAACGGGGCCTTAAAAAATCCAGAATATGAATGAAAGTAGCATGTGAGTGGGGTTCAGCATGATGTGGCAGCAATAAGCCACACAGTCCAAGTGTGATGAAAGAACTCGTACTAAAATAATGCAAAGACACTTCACAATAAACCCGGTGGGAAGACTGCCCAACCGGGAACACTCACCATTCCAACAGCGCCTGTTAGGAGAGGCAGAATACAGCCTGTCCATCTCATCCCCAGGCGGGAAGATGTCCACAGGAGATGCAAGCCCTAACCTTTCCCTGACACTAATTCTGTCCATTACCTGTTCCTACTCTACCCACTCGCCAAGCCTGGGAGCCAGGGCCTTAAATGGGCTCTGCTTGACCCAAGATATCTGCTGGGGTCACATTTCTTGACTTCCTCTCTAACTGTGATGCTGGAGGACACTATCCTACTGACACAAATAAACTGATGGGCTAGTCTCCCCTAGGGTCCGCTATCTTACTGACACCAATGAATTGTGGGTCTATTCAGCCCTGGGGGTCACTATTCAATTGGCACCAATCATCTGGGGTGCATTCTACCCTGGGGCCCAGTATTCCACTAGCACCAATGATTTGAATGGCTATTTTCTCATGGACACCAATATCCCACTGATACCAATGATTTGAGAGAAAGGGGGCATTCTCCCCTGGGTCCCACTATTCCATTGACACCAATTATTTTATGGCCCTTTTGCCGACTTTTTACCAACACCAATGATTTGGGGGCCTTTCCCCCCTGGAGACCACTGTTCCACCGATACCAATGATTTGAGGGTCCACTTTCCCATGGGGCCACTATTCCACTGATACTATTCATTTGGGGGACTTTCTCCCCTGGGAACACTATCCTACTGACACCAATGAATTATGGGAGCTATTTGCCCCTAGGGGTCACTATTTCACAGATATCAGTAGTTTGGGAGAGGGGGGCATTATTAATAATAATAATAATAATAATAATATAGTATTTGATTAATTATTTTAAAATCTATTATTATATCAGGCAAATACATTATTAAAGAGAGACGCACTGCCACAGTGATCACTAGGTTACAGTATAGAAGACATCGTGATCACATGTTCGATAACCATGATGATTAGTTACTGTAACGGAACGTCCCACACTCTGCTCGAGTGTTTCCGTCATATACCGCTTCCTATCAGTCTGGATATAGATATCAGATATTCCAGTTGCACACAAGCACACAACGGGACGAGACTTGTTTGTCTGCTGAACATGGAGTGTTTATTAGAACCAGGAATACAACCTTATATACAGTTAAAGAGGAGGTAACCAGAACATAAATTAACATGAGCTAATTAACTAATCATTTACCCAGACTAGGTGATTCATAGATATGACCTTTCAGGGTAGACGTCACATCTCCTCGCCCACCTGCTATACAATACACATTATCATAAGTGTAAACACAGGACATCTTCACACAATAGCAGGGTCAATTAGCACAGAGAACAGACAGATGGCTGGAATTGGTGACATTAGCATCTAACAGTATGTGTCCCAACATTATAAATGAGTCACTCTTACAATTAACCCGTTGAGTTCAGAATCAACAAACAGTAAATAGTTCTTTACAGATATCCTGGAATATATTGTGGATAATAATTACATAATAATCCCATCTCAGGTAGTCCAAGATATCATTTCTCAGTCATCCTATGACCAGGCCCGGATTTACTCCATTTGTCGCCCCAAGGCCGGGTCCTTCAATGCTGCCCCCGCCTGCGCAGTACGGGGGGGACTTTTTCGGTAGGACACTGAGAAGCGGGGGGGGGGGTGTTGCTGCCAAAAATGACATTGAGCATTGGGGGGTGCTGCTGCCGAGAACCGGGAGGGGGGTTGCTGCTGCCAAGAACTATCTCGCCTCTTCTTCCCTCTGTTTTTTCTCCTCTCACCATCCACATGACAGGGGGGAACTCCTGATATGAAAGTGAAAGTCTCCTCTCCTCTCAGCCGCACTGCCGCCCCTGCACCCACTGCCGCCCCGAGGCCTGGCCTTGTTGGCCTTGTCTGGAATCCGGCCCTGCCTATGCCCCTAGTGGACATAGGATGATTTTAGACATAAGAGGGTCCAGGGATGTCCCGGGTGAGTCTGTCACAGTTCCCAATATCTAGTGTGGACAAAAGCGGTCAGCGGTGGTTGGGTTTGACAGTATTGGTTGCTAGTTGTCAAAGGGAGGGCATTTATAAAAGGTATCCTCAGCCTACAGCATCATGCAGAGTGACATGGAGAGAATCCGTCTGCTGCTTCTCTTACACTGTCCAATCACAGGCAGGGGGAAGAGCAAGACCTGTAAGTGTTACCAAACTCTAGCAGAGAAAACTGAGTCTCCTTGTCTGCTATATAGGGCTGTGCTATGTGTGAATCTCAGGGCTGGATGGACAGAAATTGAGTTTTCCTTTAATGGGTTTGCTATGTGGCGCCATCACGCACGGTTCCAGGCCGGCCATCTGGTATGACCTTCCTCTGAAAACTGAAAGTCACAAGGATTTATGATTTCTGGTAGACATGTAGATCAGAATAGCAGTGTATTATTGTTGGCATATAAAGATAATTTTTCAAAGTGGATGGAATGTCATCATTAGTATTTGACTATTTATGGCACAAAGATTGGATGCTGCGTTTTCTGCCCCTCGCCATCGCTGATTGTAAATGGGCCGCCTTCAAACGACCATAATAATGACTTTGTCAATGCGATGATCGATGGCTGCGATGTCAGATGGAGAGAGAAGATCAGCAATCTGTTTGCAAATATAAACCTTCACTATGTCATCAGACAATATATGGAGCATGTGGCTTTCATTAAAGAGAACCTGTTCTGGGAGACTTACTGTATGTAGGCTGCCATTGGTGCTCTCATAATCTGAAAATGATAGTTGCCTGGCCATTGGTTTCAGTGCTTTCTAATGCCCCGTAGGGCCCGCACACACGATCGGAAATTCCGACAGCAAAAGTCTGATGTGAGCTTTTGAACGGAAATTCCGACCGTGTGTATGCTCCATCGGACTTTTGCTGTCGGAATTTCCGCCAAGAAAAGATTGAGAGCTGGTTCACAAATTTTCAGATGGAAAAAATTTCTATCAGAATATCCGATCGTCTGTAGCAATTCCGACGCACAAAATTCCGACGCATGTTCGGAAACAATTCGACGCATGCTCGGAAGCATTGAACTTAATTTTCTCGGCTTGTCGTAGTGTTGTACGTCACCGCGTTCTTGATGGACGAAAGTTCAGAGAACTTTTGTGTGACCGTGTGTATGCAAGTCAAGCTTGAGCAGAATTCCGTCGGAAAAAAACATCCAAGGTTTTTCCGGCAAAAAAGTGATCGTGTGTACGGGGCATTAGATGTAAGGGGAACTCTGATGGGGACCTTCATAGAAGAGTGACTCTGACATAAGGGGGACTTTAATAGGGGCCTGTGATTATTGTTAAATCTACAATGTGGATCTTGTACTGAAAAGTTTGGAGACCAGTGGCGGCTGGTTCTCAACATTTTTTGGGGGGCACAAACAAACTGAAAAAAACCCCCCCATCAATTACAGCCACTGTGCCTATCAACCACAGCCACTGTGCACATCAATTTCCACCACTGTGCCCATCAAACGCAGCCCCTGTGCCATTAATTGCTGCCACTGTGCCCATCAAATGCAGCCACTGTGCCCATCAAACGCAGCCACTATATCCATAAATTGCTGCCACTGTGCCATCAAATGCAGCTACTGTACCCATAAATTGCTGCCAGTGTGCCCATCAATTGCTGCCACCGTTCCCATAAATTGCTGTCAGTGTGCTCATCAATTGCCGCCACTGTGCCCATCAATTGCCGCTACTGTGCCCATCAATTGCTGCCAGTGTGCTGATCAATTGCTGCCAGTGTGCCCATCAATTGCTGCCAGTGTGCCCATCAATTGCTGACACTGTGGCGTCCAATCACAGCGCCTGTTTCAGCCAATCAGGTGACAGGTAACAGACCCGAGCACCTGATTGGCTGAGAGGCCGTTCAGTGTTAGGATAGCAAATATTTATTCGCTTTCCTAACACAACACTGAGTTAACTGCGAGCGTCCAGCATGGCCTTTTTGGACCCCTGATTAGAGCCTACGGCTCTAAACAGGTTCTTCCAAAAAATACCCGGCCGTTGTAATTCAGGCTCCCGGCACCCAAAAAGGGGCTGGGCACCTGAATAGGGTGTGGCAGCTGCAACCATAGATAGATTCATGCAATGCATGAATCTATCTATGGTGATAGACAGGTGACAGGAGAGAGGGGGTGGCGCCCACGCACCCCTTATGGATGCACCGCCACTGTTGGAGACCCCTGCTTTAGGGCATGTCCACCATATACTGTATGTAATGTAGTACCAGTTTCATCACACCTTTGGTAACAGTAAGGTGAGTAGTAGGGGATGTATTTAGTTATTCAAGTTGGTGTTGGGTATCAAGAGTTTTCCAGAGATACAGTAACATATTGAAAGCTCCTGGTTGTAGAGGTCTAGATCTTTCACAAGTCCAGCTTGCCGTTGCCTTGCCCAAGCATGTGACTTTGTTATGAAGACATAGATTGACCTGGCCCAAATAGTCACAATGATGTTCCTCATGTAGATCTGGTATTTTTTCAGTCGCTGACCTGGAATACCTATTTAGATCAGGTACCAATTCTGCCTTCACTTGCTGCGTATTTGTTCTGAGCCAGTGACTCAGAAAGTGCTGTAGCCAGAGATAACCAGGCATTTAGTATGTTCAGACCAAGATCAACAGTCATAGTCCAGCTCTAGTGGTCTGAGACACCTGGCAGCGTCCCATCCCTTAAAGCTGTGGTTCCCAACCTCAGTTCTTAAGTACCTCCAACAGGCCATGCTTTGGGAATTTCCATAGATAAAATAGTTGCTGTAAATGCCATTAGGGTCCACCTTAGGGCCCCCCTTACATCAAGTTCCCCATCAGAGTCCTCGGGGGGGGGGATGCAGCAGACAGACCTGACCACAGACATCCCACTGTCGCTTCAGCCCACCACCCCACACTAACTCTTCCCTTCACGTTGTTTGAGTCCACCACCACACACCATACACTGGAATGCCAATTGTGATTCAGGTCTTCTCATCCAACATGAGTACCTGACCTCAACCCTACTGAACACCTTTGGGATGAACTGGAATGTCAATTGTGATTCAGGTCTTCTCATCCAACATGAGTGCCTGACCTCAACCCTACTGAACACCTTTGGGATGAATTGGAATGCCAATAGTAGTTCAGGTCTTCTCGTCCAAATGGCTAAATGGACACAAATTCCCACAGACATTATGGACAATCTTGTGGCAACAGTTTGGTGAAGGCCCCTTTCTGTTCCAGCATGACTGTGCCCCTGTATACAAAGTCAGTGAAAAAAGGGGGAGAGAATATGGGATTCCCGCCTGATATTAAATAGTGTAGTACTCACCGATATTGTTGGGGGGTGCAATCCAAAATTTGTTATGTTGTATACAAAGTCAGCTCCATAAAGACATGGTTTGACCATTTTGGGATGGAGGAACCCAAGTGGCCTCCATGGAGTTCCACTTTACCATGCTAAAGCTTATATAAGATTTTAGTGATTGTGTTAATGTAGAAAAAAAATTAGAACATGACCACCTGGTACAATCTAACATTCTCTATTACTATCCACCTACAGTGACATCTACCAGACAGAGAAAGAGATAGTGAGGGATAAGGAGAGGAACAACCGCCAACGGCCGCCCAAGATCATCGAGCCTGTTCCAATGCAAGAACCCCCACCAAAGGTAAAATTGACAAATGGGTTTACAAAAATGACAGATCAGTTGTAATCTTATAATCTATATTTTGAAGCCCAACCCCTGTCAAAACAGAAGGTATTCACATGTCTCAATCCATTACACGTCTCAAAAATAAGAGGAGTATTCATTATGTCAGGCCAACATCACTGCATGGGTCCCAAGCCCTTCTCCATAGAAGCCATGGTTTCTATACACTGCACTGATGATGGCCAACAAGTCTTAAACAGTTGTATGGAGTTTGGATCTATATTGAGCTATATGTATTTGTACTATACAAAAGAAGTTCTGGACATGCATTTTACTGATGGGACTTAAAGCAATGATTTGCATGGCTCTGCCCACTGGCCTAAATTTAGGAATATACCTCGAATTTTTTGGATTATGTGATTGAACAAGAAATGTGAATAAGTTCAGTTTTATGAAGGCTTTCCAATGCTACACACTAATTCAGTTGGAGGCTTTTTGATTCTTGTAGGCCCTTCTCTTCATAACCTAAAATATATATATTTTTTTGTCATGTTGGGTCCCAAACCCTACTCCATAGAAGCCATGGTTTCCATACACTGTACCGATGATGGCCAAAAAGCCTGAAACCGCTCTATATATTCTGCAATAAATGGTTCTATAACATTAGGGTATATGCGCCTGCATGGTTGTATTGTCCTGTTTTTAGCTTTTAATTTTTCTACTGTCTGTGGCCCCTAGTTTGGTTAAATTCTCCTCTCTTTCTTTGTGATCATTCAGAAATGAAGAGAGGGGGTAACTTCCCAACAAGGACAGATATAAAAACCTGAAAGAGGTTCATACCCTTCACCATTCTATTTAAAAATAGAAAAAAAAATGTGGCTGGAAGTCCACCTCGTCTCTCTATATGGGGAAACCTGTCCTCATTTCTTTTTGGTGTCAGTTGGCAAAATACCCTCCTCATTTCAAGTCTGAATGATCACATAGAAAACAAGGGGGAAACTTTCCAAGGACAGCAAAAAATGCCTGAAAGAGGTTTGTACCCTTCACCATTCTATCCAAATGGCTGGGGATCCTCCTTGAGTCTATCTGGGGACAAGAAAGTCTTCCCCAGTTTGTCCAATTAGCTGGGGCTCCACCTTAAGACACTGGCATGAAGCAGACATTTGTAGTCTACGGATGTAAAATATGACATAGAACTGTGTTTGAGAAGATTTGTAACATTAGAAATGACTTTGTAACTTTTTACAAAATCTGTATATACTGTTTATACCTGTATATTTTCTTTGTTTAGCCAAGTCGACCAAAGTACAAGGCAGCTGCACCTGGGAACTTGGGGAACTTATTGGCACCAAAACTGCAGTTCCAGGTTAGTACCGGCCACCAGGGCTGCCATCAGGGTGGGTACAGCCCACACAACTGTAAGGGGCTCAGGCGTCCCTAGGGGCCCGAGCGGCAACCGCTGCTTTGGGTACTTTCCCGCATATCCTCTGAGGACCGCTGCGGCAATGAAGCTCTCTGTGATAGGTGCTGCTTATCCGGCGGCCACCACTAATCATAAGGAGAAGACCAAATCAAGTTACTGGTGGTGCATTAGATGTCCATTCTGCTGCCCTATGTATGTCTGGGCCAAAAAAAAAAATCTTAGGGGCAGATTCTCGTAGATCGCAGCATCTCTGCGGCGGCGTAACGCATCTCATTTACGTTACGCCGCCGCAAGTTTTACGGGCAAGTGATTGATTCACAAAGCACTTGCCTGTAAAGTTGCGGCGGCGTAGCGTAAATCCCCCGGCGCAAGCCCGCCTAATTCAAATGATCTGGGTAGGGGGCGTGGATCATTTAAATTAGGCGCGTTCCCGCGCAGAATGTACTGCGCATGCGGCGCCCTTAAAATTTCCCGACGTGCATTGCGCTAAATGACATCGCAAGGACGTCATTGGTTTTAACGTAAATGACGTCCAGCCCCATTCACGGACAACTTACGCAAACAATGTACATTTTTAAATTTCGACGCGGAAACGACAGCCATACTTAACATTGGTTGCCCCTCATATAGCAGGGGCAACTTTACGCTATAAATCTAACGTAAACGTCGTAACTTCACTGCGTCGACCCCGCGTATGTTCGGGAATTCGCGTATTTTGCTAATTTGCATACTCGACCGGGAAAACGACACCTAGCGGCGAAAAAAAAAATTGCATTTAAGATACGACAGCGTAAGAGCCTTAGGCCTGTCGGATCTAATGGTTATCTATGCGTAACTGATTCTAAGAATCAGTCGCATAGATACGACGGCCCAGATTAGGACTTACGACGGCGCACATTGCGTTGCGCCGTCGTAAGCCCTTTGAGAATCTGGGCCTTAGTATTTCTAGGAATAATTGCACATTTCCCAATGTGTTGGTTTTTCAACCACTTGAGTCCTGGGTGCTATTTTAAAATGGTGGCCCCTGCCTGACCTGAACCAATTTTTCCAGGCCTGGATCAGATTTCTGCACTGTCCTCTTGCACTCCTACAGTATCTTCCAGGCAACTCCTGCTAGACCAAGGCCTTGGCCCTCCTGTTGACCCGGCGGGGGCCCAGGCCCAGGCCCAGCACTGGAATACTGCCTGTAGTCCTTTATTGGCAGCCCTACCCTCTCTACAGCAATCTTCTGCTGTGTCTGAAAATTATCTGTCTGCGTTCACCACTAGCCATGCTCCATAGCGACTCATCACGGTGGCACGCTATAAGAATGGACAGCGGCTGGTATTTAATTTCCTGCACTGACGTCATTAGGACGGAGAAATATGTGGCCACAATGAGGGCATGAATGTGTCATTTGCTGATAAGAAGCCATAAAATGTAAAGACATTTCCGAGTTAAAAGGAAAACGTTATCGGAAAGTGTCCGGTGCCCTCACCGATCCTCTGAGGCGTAGAAGTGAATTTCTGATGAGTTCCACTTCAAAGACTCAAACTCCTGGCCGTCTCCTTAAATGTCATTTATTTTCAATTAGCGGTACGGTGCCCAACGCGCGCTGTCTCCATGGCGTGATGTTAATCGGGGGGGAAATAAAATTCAACATTAAAGCTGAAAAAGTTAACATATGCCGGAGGACCATGATATGTGACCTGCGTGTGGACGTTGGTAATCTAATGGCCAGGGACTCTGTCTTATCTTAGGGTACCCCTAGAAATTGGACAGCACCAAACTAATACTAAATGTATATATTTATTTTAATTCAAATGAAATTCATAATTGGATTATTTGGTGTTCTTTTTAGCTTAAAGGTTGGATTTTAGATGCAATGGGCCAAATCCTCAGCCAGCGGGCGTAACGTAATTTTTCCTATTTAAGTTACACCGCCGCAAAATTTCTACCTAAGTGCCCGATCCACAAAGCACTTTCCTAGAAATTTTGAGCGGTGTAACTTAAATCCGGCTGGCGCAAGGCGTTCCTCTTCTCCAGGGGGCGATTCCCATTTAAATGAGGCGCGCTCCCGCGCCGGCCGTACTGCGCATGCTCGTGACGTCATTTTCCCGACGTGCATAGCGCGAAATTACGTTACGTCGGGCTTTGTGGATTGCGACGGGACAATAAAGTTGCGTTGAGTAAAAAAAAAGACACGGCGCCAAAAAAAAAATGTAAAATAAAAAAAAAATCGCGTCGCTAGCAAGAAAGGTCTGTTTTTACAAGGTGTAAACAGTTTACACTTTGTAAAAGCAGCCCTAATTTTGCGTTTGCAAAATAAAGCTTATGGAGAAAAAACGAAGCTGAAAAGCTTTGTGGATCTCCGTAAGTCCTAATTTGCATACCCCAGGTGGCATTTCGACGCAAAATGGATGCGGTACTGCATCCTAAGATCCAACAGTGTAATTCAATTACACATGTCGGATCTTCGTCCTAACTATGGGAAACTGATTCTGTGGATCAGTTCCATAGTTAGGACCAGGGATACGACGGAGTAACAGCAGTTATGCCGGCGTATCTCTTTTGAGGATTAGGCCCATTATTTTTTAACACGTTTCAAACACAGCTCTAAAGTAGCTCTAATCCCTAGCTGGGTCATAATAATATTAATAATAATTTATTAAAAATATATTTTAATAATGATAGTCAACCTCAATAGCTTTTGTGGTGTCCAATTCGTTATTAAAGCTCACCAGTGGCATTTGAACCCACAAGGGCGTGCCTCCAAGTCCACCACCTTAACCACTTGGCCATCTTGGCTTTTGTATAAATACAAGAAGGAAGAATTGGGATTTTTAAGGTGCAAAAATAAGGTGAAGTGGTATCAACTATAGTATATAAGATTTTTTTTATTTAAAGAACAAATAAAAAATTTGTTAAAAGATAACAATTGACAAGTACAAGTCAATAAGAGTTTATGGATACAGCACTGTAGAATGGAGTTCCCAACATGTTTCGCCCATATGTCCCTTGGCTTTTGTATAGCGGTAGCCAGGGGCGGCCTGACAACTCATGGGGAACTCGGGCAATAGGAGATTATGGGGCCCCGGGCAATAGGAGATTATGGGGCCCCGGGCAATAGGAGATTATGGGGCCCCGGGCAATAGAAGATTATGGGGCCCCTGGGCAATAGGAGATTATGGGGGCCCCAGGCAATAGGAGTAAATGGGGCCCCCGGGCAATAGATTATGGTGCCACATATTACTGTACACACACACATACAGTTTACATACACAGTACATACACACACAATATACACACACAGTATACACACACAGTATACACACACATACAGACACACAATATACACACACAGGCCCGGATTCAGATAGCAGTTACGACGGCGTATCTCCGGATACGCCGTCGTAACTCTGAGTTGCGGGGTCGTATCTATGCGACTGATTCATAGAATTAGTTACGCATAGATTTCCCTAAGATCCGACTGGCGTAAGTGTCTTACACCGTCGTATCTTAGGCTGCATATTTACGCTGGCTGCTAGGTGGCGCTTCTGTATATTTAAGCGATTCATATGCAAATTAGGTAGATACGCCGATTCAGAAACGTACGTCCGCCCGGCGCATTTTTTTACGTCGTTTACGTTAGGCTTTTTCCGGCGTAAAGTTACCCCTGCTATATGAGGCGTATCCTATGTTAAGTATGGACGTCGTTCCCGGGTCGAATTTTGAAAATTTAACGTCGTTTTCATAAGTCGTTCGCGAATAGGGCTGTACGTAAGTTACGTTCACGTCTAAAGCATTGACGATTTGCGGCGTAATTTCGAGCATGCGCACTGGGATTCTTTCACGAACAGCGCATGCGCCGTTCATAAAAAACTTCAAATAAGTGGGGTCACAATTAATTTAAATAAAATACACCCACATCGTCCACATTTGAATTAGGCGGGCTTACGCTGGACCACATACGTTACGCCGCCGTAACTTAGGGCGCAAGTTCTTTCTGAATACGGAACTTGCACCCTAATTTACGGCGGCGTAACGTATCTGAGATACGTTACGCCCGCCGAGAGATACACCATTGTATCTGAATCCGGGCCACAGTATACATACACACACTGAGAAGGTACTGGAGAGGCGGGGCAGCTATAATCTTGGGATTTTTAGACCAAAAGGATGTCGGTAAGGGACATTTCAGGGACAGATGTAAAAACAAAACACAGATTTTTACATACTGTCCCTGGTTTTACTGAGGCTGGCAACGCTGATGGGGCCCCCTAGTGGCATGGGGCCCTCGGGCAGTGCCAGAGTGCCCGAATGGTCGCCCCCCCGGCGGTAGCCTATACTTGGGGGTGAGTAGAAGAAACTCTAGGGCATCCTTTCACAATCTTTTCCACACTGAGGAACCCTTGAAATAACTTTCCGGTCTCAGGGAACCCCTACTTAAAATTACTGTATCTACAACTCATGGTACATTAGTGTGATGGTCAGTGGGAGGAATTCTCCTTAAAGTTGTGGCCATTGGGAATAATTACCCCCTTACATACAGAATAGCTACAAAGATCATTGGTGTCAGTGGGCATTTATCTGAGGGGTAAAAATTGCTAATTGCTCAAGGAACCCCTGACAACCACTGGAGAAACCCTGGTTGAGAAACCCGGCAGCAGGGTCGCCTTCAGGGGGGTACAGGCATTACACATGTAAGGGGCCCGGCTGGCCCCCCTCCTGTTTTTTTTTTGCATTACACATGTAAGGGGCCCGATGGTCCCCAGGGCCCCTTACAGGACTGGCTGGCCCCCCTCCCTTTTTTTTTTGCATTACACCTGTAAGGGGCCCAATGGTTCCCAGGGCCCCTTACGGGCCTGGCCGGCCCCCTCCCTTTTCTTTATTTACACAGGGCCAAGGATTTCCTTTATGAAGTCTAACACCCTTCAGATTTTTTTGTTGCGTCCAGCCCTAAACACTTATGCTTGGATGCCGAGCCGCTTTTGCCACGTTTTGTGTATTCATTGTGCTTGCTTGTGTTTTACTGATTTGTCTGCACTTACCAAGGCTGCTAATTGTCTGTGTCTGTGCCCGCACCTTTTTCCCCGCACAGATGCCTGAAAGTCTGTGTGCCAGCTCTCCTACGCTCTGTAGCCCCACAGAGTACCAGTCTCCAATTGACTCCACCCGCAGCCCACCACTCCTGCGCCATAGCATCATCAAACGTCGCAGTATGAGGGTAAGGCTTGCATGCTTTGCACTCCCATTTTGGTGACGAGGGGGATTTTAGCATGTGTGTGGTCTTTTGTGGTGACCTGGCCAACAGTTGGCCTTCAATGGTTGGATCTCAACGTATTTTATTTCTATCAACGTTTACTGAAGGAGGAGGACTTTGTGAAGCCCAGTAGCATGGAAGAGGCTCAGAAAATGTGGGAGAAGGAAAGAGCCAAGATGTTGCAGGTCATGAACCGCCAACAGCAGCAGATGTTCGAGGATAACAAATGGCTGAAACATGAGGAGCAATCGCTGGTGAACACCCTCAAGGTGCGATTGTAGATTCTGTATTGCATTGTCAGGCTTCCTTTCTATATTAATTGAATTCATGGCCAACTGTGTGCTATTATACTGTGTTGCTGCATTAACATTTGAAAGGGGGTTTGGTTGGGGTGATGTTTTGATATATGGAACTTAATCGGTAAAGATGAAGAGGAGAACTGTAGGCTTAGTTGTGTTGTATTACAGGTCAGTACCAGTCAGTACGAGGGCTACATTTTATGTTTTACAAAAACTGCACAGGCCTGAAAAAGAATGCATTTTATAAATTAATAATTATAATTTAAATGAACAAATAAATGCCCTTCAAGAATCAGAGTCCCCCTTTCACATCAGAAGCCTTCCCCAAAACTCCAGAGCCTCCCCCTTGCATCAGGGTCCTCCTTTTACATCAGAACCCTCCACCCATGAGGGTTAAAGTACCCTCTCCCATGAGGGTCAAAGTCCCCCCTCCCAGGAGGGTCCCCTATTCACATCTGAGTCCCCCTTTCACATCAGAAGCCTCCCCCTTGCATCAGGGTCCTCCTTTAACATCAGAACCCTCCCTCCCATAAGGGACAAAGTACCCCCCTCCCATGAGGGTCAAAACTCCCCCTCCCAGCAGGATCTCTTGTTCACATCTGAGTCCCCCTTTCACATCAGAAGCCTTCCCTCAAAACTTCAGAGCCTCCCCCTTGCATCAGGGTCCTCCTTTTACATCGGAACCCTAACTCCCATGAGGGTCAAAGTACCCCCCTCCCATGAGGGTCAAAGCCCCCCTCCCAGCAGGGTCTCTTGTTCACATCTGAGTCCCCCTTTCACATCAGAACCTTCCCCAAAAGTTCAGAGCCTCCCCCTTGCATCAGGGTCCTCCTTTTACATCAGAACCCTCCCTCCCATGAGGGTCAAAGTACCCCCTCCCAGGAGGGTCGCCTGCTCACATCTGAGCCCCACTTTCACATCAGAAGCCACCCCCAAAACTTTAGTGCCTCCCCCTTGCATCAGGATCCTCCTTTTACATCAGAACCCTCCCTCCCATGAGGGTCAAAGTACCCCCTCCCAGGAGGGTCCCCTGTTCTCGTCTGAGCCCCTCCTTTCACATCAGAAGCCCGCCCTCCAAACTTCAGAGCCTCCCCCTTGCAATAGGGTCCTCCTTTTACATCAGAACCCTCCCTCCCATGAGGGTTAAAGTACCCCCTCCCATGAGGGTCAACGTCCCCCCTCCAAGGAGGGTCCTATGTTCACATCTGAGCCCCTCTTTCACATCAGAAGCCTCCCCAAAAACTTCAGAGCCTCCCCCTTGCATCAGGGTCCTCCTTTTACATCAGAACCCTAACTCCCATGAGGGTCAAAGTATCCCCTCCCAGCAGGGTCTCCTGTTCACATCTGAGTCCCCCTTTGACATCAGAAGCCTCCCCCAAAACTTCAGAGCCTCCTCCTTATATCAGGGTCCTCCTTTTACATCAGAACCCTAACTACCATGAGAGTCAAAGTACCCCCTCCAATGAGGGTCAAAGTCCCCTCTCCCAGGAGGGTCCCCTGTTCACATCTGAGCCCCCCTTTCACATCAGAAGCCTCCCCCAAAACTTCAGAGCCTCCCCCTTGCAACAGGGTCCTCCTTTTACATCAGAACCCTAACTCCCATGAGGGTCAAAGTACCCCCTCCCATGAGGGTCAAAGTCCCCCCTCCCAGCAGGGTCCCCTGTTCACATCTAAGCCCTCCTTTCACATCAGAAGCCTCCCCCTTGCATCAGGGTCCTCCTTTTACATCAGAACCCAAACTCCCATGAGGGTCAAAGTACCCCCTTCCAGCAGGGTCTCCTGTTCACATCTGAGCCCCCTTTCACATCGAAAGCCTCCTTCATATCTTCAAGTGTTTGATAAAATCCACAAGCAGATAGCCTTTTTTTTAGAAGAACAACGCATAAAATCTGCACAAAAAGGTCAACGCGTTTGGGACTTTGGGCCTTTATCATGGCAGTCTCTACAGGGCTCACAGCAGCTGACTGCCTGAGCACCGGTGTACATTTGGTTTGGAAGGAAGAACTACTAAGAACCCAGAAGTGATGTGTAAAATTTCACTTCTGGGTCCAGCTGTCACTTTAGGCTCAGTAGAGGACAAGGGAGATATCAGGGGTCTAAAGGACCCCTGATGTCTTATTAAAGGGAACCTTTCACCAAAAAAAGCATTGCATTGGACAATTTCTGTCCCCTATGTGATGAACAATAAGTTAAAAAAGTGTAACGTTACTGTAACGGAACGTCCCACACTCCGCTTGAGTGTTTCCGTCATATACCACTTCCTATCAGTCTGGATATAGATATCGGATATTCCTGCTGCTCACAAGCACACAACGAGACGAGACTTGTTTGTCTGCTGTACATGGAGTGTTTATTAGAACCAATAATGCAACCTTATATACAGTTTAAAGAGGAGATAACCAGAACATAAATTAACATGAGCTAATTAACTAATCATTTACCCAGACGAGGTGACTCAGATATGACCTTTCAGGGAAGACGTTACGTCTCCTCGCTCACCTGCTATACAATACACATTATCATAAGTGTAAACACAGAACATCTTCACACAATAGCAGGGTCAATTAGCACAGAGAACAGACAGATGGCAGGAGGTGATGGCATTAGCATCTAACAGTATTTGTCCCAACAGTATGAATGAGTCACTCTTACAATTAACCCGTTGAGTTCAGAATCAACAAACAGTAAATAGTTCTTTACAGATATCCTGGCATATATTGTGGATAATAATTACATAATAATCCCATCTCAGGTAGTCCAAGATATCATTTCTCAGTCATCCTATGCCCCTAGTGGACATAGGATGATTTTAGACATAACAGGGTCAGGTGATGTCAATAATGGTTTTGGGTCATATTTAAATTTTGTTGTATTTTGCATATTTTAACACATTTTTGTTATTTGAAATGTAATTTTTGTTTTAAAAAATGTAAAAAACAGAGGGAATTTGACAGAGGGATGCAGCAAAAGCAAAGGAATCATGATTCATTATGTGTCTCTACTCACTTCCTCTACCAACTGACACCCACGGAACAGACAGGAATTGAGGGGAAATCTCTCCAATGGGTACAAAAAAATAAAAAAATAAAACGTATTTTTTTCGCACAATAGGCAAAACTTCTTTTTTTTCCCATTTTGGGTAGAGTAAGGGAGAGTTATAACCCATAAATTATTATTTATTTATTTTTTTATTTTTTGGTTGCCATTTGTGTTTTATTGGGGAGATTTACATTCACTTCCTGTCCCAAAACCAGGAAATGATAGAAAAATCCTGCAAATTAGAGGAATCCCTTGGGGCCCCCAGGTCACCAGAACTAGTGTCCCCATTAGAAATTTCCCCTCTATTTGTTTTTTTTTATTTTATTTTCAAAATGTTGTATTTTATTACATTTTTTACTTTCAATTATAATGGTAAATGGGATACATAGAGGGCAGCCAAAAAAAAGTTGTTCTAATCCCGCTTAAAAAAAAAAAAGTTTTGCATTTAGAGATACCTTTTAGTTTGTTTTGTTTTTTTATTTTAGACATACAAAAAATGTATTGATTTGGATTTTTTATTTTTTTTTGTATAGTGTTGTTTTTTTTTTTTTACTTATGTGTTGTATTAATTTTCTGTGTAATAAAAACTTAGGGGTTGATTATTATTTTTTTACTGAAAGAGAGTGGAAAATCTGGTACATGGTAGCCAATCAGCTTCTAACTTTAGCTAAAACCTGGAAGCTGATTGGTTTCTATGTAGAACTGCACCAGATTTTGCACTTTTCAGTTTTAGTACTGTAAATCAACCCGTAGTGTTTTATGCTTTGAAGTTCATTGTTTTTTATTGGTTATTGGTGTTATTTGAATAAATATTAAATCCCATGCTTATGACCTAGACCAGTGATGGGGAACCTTGGCACCCCATGCATTCTGCGTTGTAGGTGAGCATCATGGGAAATGTAGTTCCAATACATCTGGGGTGCCAAGGTTTGCCATTACTGACCTAGGCTGTGGCTGCTGCCTTACCCCAATTCCCTACCACAGGCGCCACCCATACCTCCTCCTATCCATTTTATAGGTGTTGATTACTTATTAGGTCATCCACTGGCATATCTTTATTAGAGGCACCATTCACATGTTGAAGTTCTGTATTGAAGGGTGGTTGGGTTTGTCCTTGGATGACCCCACATTTTAATTGCTGGTCTTTTTATATATATATATATATATATATATATATATATATATATATATATATATATATATATATATATATATATGCAGTGGCGGCTGGTGCCCCTTTTTTTTTTGGGGGGGGGGGGCGATGCAAACAAACTGAAAAAAAAAACATCAATTGCAGCCACTGTGCCCATCAAACGCTGTCACTGTGCCATCAAACGCAGCCACTGTACCCATAAATTGCCGCCACTCTGCCATCAAATGTAGCCAGTGTGCCCATCAATTGCCGCTACTGTGCCCATCAATTGCTGCCAGTGTGCCCATCAATTGCTGCCAGTGTGCCCATCAATTGCTGCCAGTGTGCCCATCAATTGCTGCTATGTGCCCCATCAAATATATATATACTGTATATATAAAATCCAGTGGCGGCTGGTGCTAAATTTTTTTTGGGGGGCGCAAACAAACTGAAAAAAAACCCCCATCAATTGCAGATACTGTGCCCATCAAACGCAGCTACTGTGCTATCAAACGCAGCTACTGTGCCCATCAAGCTCAGCTACTGTGCCCATCAAATGCAGTCACTGTGCCCATCAAATGCAGTCACTGTGCCCATCAAATGCTGTCACTATGCCCATCAAATGCAGCCATTGTGTCCATTAATTGCTGCCAGTATGCCCATCAATTGCTGTCAGTATGCCCATCAATTGCCGCTACTGTGTCCATCAAATGCAGCCACTGTGCCCATCAAATGCAGCCACTGTGCCCATCAAATGCAGCCACTGTGCCCATCAAATGCAGCTACTGTGCTATCAAACACAGCCACTGTGCCCATCTAGTGCAGCTACTGTGCCCATCAAGCACAGCCACTGTGCCCATCAAATTCAGCCACTGTGCCCATCAAACGCAGCCACTGTGCCATCAAACGTAGCTACTGTACCCATCAATTGCTGCCAGTTTGCCTATCAATTGCTGCCAGTATGCCCATGAATTGCCGCTACTGTGTCCATCAAATGCAGCCACTGTGCCCATCAAATTAAGCCACTGTGCCCATCAAATGCAGCCACTGTGCCCATCAAATGCAGCCACTGTGTCCATCAAATGCTGCCACTGTGCCATCAAACGCAGCCACTGTACCCATTAATTGCCGCCACTCTGCCATCAAACGCAGCTACTGTACCCATCAATTGCTGCCAGTGTGCCCATCAATTGCTGCCAGTGTGCCCATCAATTGCTGCCAGTGTGCCCCATCATATATATATATATATATATACACAGTATATATATATATATATATATATATATATATATATATATACTGTTTATATAAAATCCAGTGGCGGCTGGTGCTCAATTTTTTTTGGGGGGTGGGGCGCAAACAAACTGAAAAAAAAAAACATAAATTGCAGACACTGTGCCCAATAAACACAGCTACTGTGGCGGCTGGTGCCCCTTTTTTTTTTGGGGGGGGGGGGGGGGGGGGGGCGATGCAAACAAACTGAAAAAAAAAACATCAATTGCAGCCACTGTGCCCATCAAACGCTGTCACTGTGCCATCAAACGCAGCCACTGTACCCATAAATTGCCGCCACTCTGCCATCAAATGTAGCCAGTGTGCCCATCAATTGCCGCTACTGTGCCCATTAATTGCTGCCAGTGTGCCCATCAATTGCTGCCAGTGTGCCCATCAATTGCTGCCAGTGTGCCCATCAATTGCTGCTATGTGCCCCATCAAATATATATATACTGTATATATAAAATCCAGTGGCGGCTGGTGCTCAAATTTTTTTGGGGGGCGCAAACAAACTGAAAAAAAAAACCCATCAATTGCAGATACTGTGCCCATCAAACGCAGCTACTGTGCTATCAAACGCAGCTACTGTGCCCATCAAGCTCAGCTACTGTGCCCATCAAATGCAGTCACTGTGCCCATCAAATGCAGTCACTGTGCCCATCAAATGCTGTCACTATGCCCATCAAATGCAGCCATTGTGTCCATCAATTGCTGCCAGTATGCCCATCAATTGCTGTCAGTATGCCCATCAATTGCCGCTACTGTGTCCATCAAACGCAGCCACTGTGCCCATCAAATGCAGCCACTGTGCCCATCAAATGCAGCCACTGTGCCCATCAAATGCAGCCACTGTGCCCATCAAATGCAGCTACTGTGCTATCAAACGCAGCCACTGTGCCCATCTAGTGCAGCTACTGTGCCCATCAAGCACAGCCACTGTGCCCATCAAATTCAGCCACTGTGCCCATCAAACGCAGCCACTGTGCCATCAAACGTAGCTACTGTACCCATCAATTGCTGCCAGTTTGCCTGTCAATTGCTGCCAGTATGCCCATGAATTGCCGCTACTGTGTCCATCAAATGCAGCCACTGTGCCCATCAAATTAAGCCACTGTGCCCATCAAATGCAGCCACTGTGCCCATCAAATGCAGCCACTGTGTCCATCAAATGCTGCCACTGTGCCATCAAACGCAGCCACTGTACCCATTAATTGCCGCCACTCTGCCATCAAACGCAGCTACTGTACCCATCAATTGCTGCCAGTGTGCCCATCAATTGCTGCCAGTGTGCCCATCAATTGCTGCCAGTGTGCCCCATCAAATATATATATATATACAGTATATATATATATATATATACTGTTTATATAAAATCCAGTGGCGGCTGGTGCTCAATTTTTTTTGGGGGGTGGGGCGCAAACAAACTGAAAAAAAAAACATAAATTGCAGCCACTGTGCCCAATAAACACAGCTACTGTGCTATCAAATGCAGCTACTGTGCCCATCAAGCGCAGCCACTGTGCCCATCATGCGCAGCTACTGTGCCCATCAAATGCAGTCACTGTGCCCATCAAATTCAGCCACTGTGCCCATCAAATTCAGCCACTGTGCCCATCAAACGCAGCCACTGTGCCATCAAATGCAGCTACTGTACCCATGAATTGCTGCCAGTGTGCCCATCAATTGCCGCTACTGTGCCCCATCAAATACTGCCAGTGTGCCCATCAGTTGCCGCTACTGTGCCCCATAAAATGCTGCCAGTATGCCCATCAATTGCCGCTACTGTGCCCCATCAAATGCTGCCAGTGTGCCCATCCATTCCCCCTACTGTGCCCCATCAAATGCTGTCAGTGTGCATCGCCCGCCACTTACCTGTCTCGCAGCTTGTCAGGGGCAGTGTCCTGCACGTCCTCGATGTCTTTTTCCGTCCTCTCTATCAGGTGACAGGTAACAGACCCGAGCACCTGATTGGCTGAGAGACGGTTCAGTGTTCCTTCGCTTTGATAACACAACGCTCAGTGAACAGCAAACGCACAGCATGGCACGGCTCTAAACAGGTGCTTCCAAAAAAACACCCCCACCGCTGTAATTCAGATGTCCGGTGCCCGAAAAGGGTCCGGACACCTGAATAGGGGGTGTCAGCGGCGACCGTAGTTAGATTCATGCAATGCATGAATCTACCTAGGGTGATAGAGCGGTGCCAGGAGAGAGGGGGCGGCGCCCATGCACCCCTTTTGGATGCATCGCCACTGAATGAAATCTCTAGCCCCTGTAATACCATCTCTAGATAATTTGCCGTATTTCTTGCCTGATGGGGCTCCTTTAAAGTCCATCCCCCCCAAAACCAAACGCGGCCATTAAAGTGATCGAACATGGGACCCGGCTGATGAAAAGGAGAACGGTTAACGGCAAAGCCCAATTTACTTCAAAAACCCGCCCGCGTCTGCTGAATTTCTATGCATGACCCTTCGCCGTCCCAAGATTCGCAGAGCTTTCAGCGGCTTAACAAGTAGGCTCTCCGGCTCATTAATTAGGCGTTTGGGCTTGACCTGTTCCTTGCGTATCTCCGGTCTCCAGCGAGCTCCGCGTTTAGGATGGACGTAGAATGGAGGGGGGCGTGTAATTGGCGGCGGAATATTCAATCAGCTTGCTCTGATACGGCGAAAAAAATGCAATTTTCAGTCGAGGAAAGAACATAGAAAATCTCTGATCCCTGAGGACCTAGCGGACTTTTTTTAATTTATAGGGGTCAGCGTGGACTGGGAGCGGGGCTTTATATTACATGATTAAAATCTGTCATTGTACAAGACGCAACTGTGCTCGGAATGTTAAAGGAAGCCTGAAAAATACACTGGACCAGAGGCGACTCCAGGCTTTGTGAGTCCTTAGAAAAAACCTAGACATGAGGTCCCACTTGTGCTTGGGCTGCTGGAATCTCCTCCTCTTCTCCTCCCCCAGACAACACAGTGCTGGCCCCGCCTCCCCAAAACACAGCCACGCTCCAACCCCATTCTCCACTGCTTGGCCGTGGAACTCACAGGCAATGGTAACCCACTGCTGGCCAGAGCTTAAAGCCGCGGCTACATTGTTGTCAGAAGAGGTGGCTCTTCAATTAGGTGGCTGCGGGGCCACTGTGAGTGCGAGGCCTTAGGCGACCGTCTTATTTGCCTAATTAGAGAGCCGCCTCTGCACTGGACTGGCCAACAGCCCTCTGAAGGCATTTTTAGAAGGATAGGCATCACGCACCTTCATGGGAAGTCTGAGATGACAAGGACAGCCTCTCTTACTGCTTCAGTCTAACCACCCCTGGGTAGGAGGACAGGAAGTGTAGGGATGACGGAGTATCACAAGTGCACGTTTTGTGTCTCTAGGACAGGAAGTGTAGGGATGACGGAGTATCACAAGTGCACGTTTTGTGTCTCTAGGACAGGAAGTGTAGGGATGACAGAGTATGACAAGTGCACGTTTTGTGTCTCTAGGACAGGAAGTGTAGGGATGACAGAGTATCACAAGTGCACGTTTTGTGTCTCTAGGACAGGAAGTAAAGGGATGACGGAGTATCACAAGTGCACGTTTTGTGTCTCCAGGACAGGAAGTGTAGGGATTACGGAGTATCACAAGTGCACATTTTGTGGCTCCGGGACAGGAAGTGTAGGGATGACGGAGTATCACAAGTGCACGTTTTGTGTCTCTAGGACAGGAAGTGTAGGGATGACGGAGTATCACAAGTGCACGTTTTGTGTCTCTAGGACAGGAAGTGTAGGGATGACGGAGTATCACAAGTGCACGTTTTGTGTCTCTAGGACAGGAAGTGTAGGGATGACAGAGTATGACAAGTGCACGTTTTGTGTCTCTAGGACAGGAAGTGTAGGGATGACAGAGTATCACAAGTGCACGTTTTGTGTCTCTAGGACAGGAAGTAAAGGGATGACGGAGTATCACAAGTGCACGTTTTGTGTCTCCAGGACAGGAAGTGTAGGGATTACGGAGTATCACAAGTGCACATTTTGTGGCTCCGGGACAGGAAGTGTAGGGATGACGGAGTATCACAAGTGCACGTTTTGTGTCTCCAGGACAGGAAGTGTAGGGATGACGGAGTATCACAAGTGCACGTTTTGTGTCTCCAGGACAGGAAGTAAAGGGATGACGGAGTATCATAAGTGCACGTTTTGTGTCTCCAGGACAGGAAGTGTAGGGATGACGGAGTATCACAAGTGCACGTTTTGGGTCTCTAGGACAGGAAGTGTAGGGATGACGGAGTATCACAAGTGCACGTTTTGTGTCTCGAGGACAGGAAGTGTAGGGATTACGGAGTATCACAAGTGCACGTTTTGTGTCTCTAGGACAGGAAGTGTAGGGATGACGGAGTATCACAAGTGCGCGTTTTGTGTCTCCAGGACAGGAAGTGTAGGGATGACGGAGTATCACAAGTGCGCGTTTTGTGTCTCCAGGACAGAAGGTGTAGATAAATCTCTCCAAAGTGTCAAACGATTCCCTACACTATTCAAAAAAAAATGTTTTGGCTTTTGATAAACCATGAGAAAGAATGGAGAAAACAAACTTTATAACGATTATATGAGAGATGAAAAGTACACAGGTCCTCAACCTCAGCTCAATCATACAAGTCCCGGTGACCTGAACAACAGGATTGTATAAAGAAATATTTGTACACTGCTCATAGCATTTTTTTTTCTTCAGGGTAAAACAATACTTATAATACTAATATGCTCTATATTATGTCTTTAGGATCAAAATCAACATAAGAAGAGTGAAAAGCCATCCGAATTAGTAAGTATTCATTTGGACTTTTCAACCCTCCCTGTAACCCTAACACTCCCTGTAATCCCAATAGTAGCCCTTTCAGTAACCCCAACACTAACCCTTCTTATAACCCTAACACTAACCCTCCATGTAACCCCAACACTAACCCTCCATGTAACCCTAACACTAACCCTCCATGTAACCCCAAAACTAACCCTCCATGTAACCCTAACACTAACCCTCCATGTAACCCTAACACTAACCCTTCTTATAACCCTAACACTAACCCTCCACATAATCCTAACCCTCCCTGTAACCCTAACACTAACCCTCCACGTAATCCTAACACTCCCTGTAATCCCAACAGTAGCCCTTTCAGTAACCCCACCGGACCGTATCCGCGGATAAATCCTCTCCAGGATTTCCACGGATTTGGATCCGATGGAGTGTACTCACCATCGGATCGAAATCCGCACCGAAATCCCCTCGCGATGACGTGTCGCACCGTCGCCGCGATGATGACGCGGCGACGTGCGCGACGCTGTCATAAAAGGAATTCCACGCATGCGTCGAATCATTACGACGCATGCGGGGGATCCCTTCGGACGGATCGATCCGGTGAGTCTGTACAGACCACCGGATCGATCCGCGGGAGCCAATTCCAGCGGATAGATTTGTAGACATGTCTACAAATTTTTATCTGCTGGAATTGGGAAATTTCCGCGGATAAATATCCGCAGGAATGTACACACCATAGAATCTATCTGCTGAAACCGATCCGCTGAGATTTTTCAGCGGATGGATTCTATGGTGTGTACGGGGCCTAACACTAACCCTCCATGTAACCCCAAAACTAACCCTCCATGTAACCCTAACACTAATCCTCCATGTAACCCTAACACTAACCCTCCATGTAACCCCAACACTAACCCTCCATGTTACCCTAACACTAATCCTCCATGTAACCCTAACACTAACCCTCCATGTAACCCTAACACTAACCCTCCATGTAACCCCAACACTAACCCTCCATGTAACCCCAAAACGAACCCTCCATGTAACCCCAACACTAACCCTCCATGTAACCCTAACACTAACCCTTTCTGTAACCCCAACACGAATTCTCCATGTAACCCTAATACTAACCTTCCATGTAATCGTAACACTAACACTTCCTGTAATCCCAACAGTAGCCCTTTATGTAACCACAGCACTAACCCTTTCAGGAACCCCAACACTTACCCCCTCTTATAACCCTAACACAAATCTTCTCTGTGACTCTAAGGCCCCGTACACACGAACGAACATGTCTGCTGAAACTGGTCCGCGGACCAGTTTCAGCAGACATGTTCGGTCGTGTGTACGGCCGACCGGACAGGTTTCCAGCGGACATTTGTCCAGCCGACCGTTTTCCGGCGGACAAATGTTTCTTAGCATGCTAAGAAACATGTCCGCTGGAAGCCTGTCCGTCAGACATGTTCGGTCGTCTGTACAGACTCACCGGACATGTCCGATCGGCCGCCATCCCTCGCATGCGTCGAAGTGATTAGACGCATGCGTGGAAGCATTGAACTTCCAGGGCCACGCACGTCGCGGCGTCATCGTCGCGTCATCGTCGCAGCGCGTCCACGTCACCGCGTATCGTGTACGCGCGGATTTCTGTCTGATGGTGTGTACAACCATCAGACAGAAATCTCCGGGCGGACATGTCCGCTGAAAACGGTCCGGCGGACCGTTTTCAGCGGACAGTCCGTCCGTGTGTACGAGGCCTAACACTAACCCTCCATGTACCCCTAACACTAACCCTTTCTGTAACCCCAACACTAACCCTTCTTATAACCCTAACACTAACCCTCCATGTAACCACAAAACAAACTCTTTCTGTAACCCCAGCACTAACCCTTCTTATAACCCTAACACTAACCTTCCCTGTAACCCTAACCCTCCATATAACCCTAACACGAACCCTCCCTGTAATCCTGAGACTTACCTTTCCCGTAACCCCTAATACTATCCATCCCTGTATTCACTAACACTAACCTTTACTGTGTAACCCCTAATACTAACCCTCCCTGTAATCCTAACACTAACCCTTTCTCTAACCCTGACACTAACCTTCCCTGTAACCCCTAATACTAACCCTCCCTGTATTCACTAACACTAACCCTCCCTGTAACCCCTAACAATAATCTTCTCTGTAACCCCTAACGCTAACCTTCCCTGTAACCCCAATACTAACCCACATATATAAAACAGTATATACTGTATGAAATACTCTCTAAAATATCTTTCTTTCTTTCAGGCACCTACAGAAAAAGAAGTTTCATACAGTGAGTACTATTCCTATTGCCATTTGCCTTTAGCGTGCCACGTTCTGTGTGTCTTTCCCACACCGCATTTGAGCGCACTGCACTTGTGATCTGCTGTGGGTGACAATCTATTGTTAATAGCCGCCCAAGTGCAGATCGCAAACGCAGTGGAAAAAAATTACAGGATGATGTTTGCTGGTTACCATTAGCTTGGCCCTGCCAGTGAAACCTGGTTCAGATTCCCTTTGACAGTGGGAGTTCCAGTTTAAAAAATTCAGAAGTTGAGAATTTTTAAATAGTTCAGTCGCACCACCAAAGATCAAAATGTTCAGCAATTTCACTCCTGTCTGATTGTAGCGCTATGCCCTCCTAATACACAGCATAATAAACCAACAAAAGTATACGTTTATTTCCTATGATCGCCATCTAGTGGCCATAATGCACTATTTTCCTGTAATACCTCAATCAAAAAAATACCACATTATGGCCACTAGATGGAGCTGCTAATCATTGGAAAAAATACACATATTTGACACATTATGGGGTGCATTTGGGAATGCTGAGACATCCCTACAGCCAATTTGGTTTTTAAATAAACCCCAATGTGTCACTAAAGTGAGAAAAACAAAATACTCTCAAAGGTTTGTACAAATACACATGCAAAACAATGTTAATAAATTCTGTGCATCCAATACAGATTAATATAGATATAAACCTCAAGTCAAATACTGATAATTTGTTGTCCTGACTTGTCCATTGTCTCTACAGCTGAGTTCACGGTGCCGCCACAGAAGCCTCCCAGGCTTGGAGCGCAGGTGAGTGCCCAATGGAGAAATCTGATTTAGGGTCCTACCGAAAGCACTGAGCCTAGCTAAAAAAATGTAAAACCCAAGAATAAAATAGTAAAAAAAATGGCAGATTACCAGTCCTTAGATATGGTGGCGACAATCGTTTTCTTTTTTTATTCCTGCTGATCCTGCCAGTAACTAGACATGTGCACTGCCGAAATTTGTTTTCGCTTTTGTCTCATTCTTTTTTTTTTTTCTTATTTCGAAAAAGTTAGAAAATCGGAATTTAGAAAATTAGAAAATTTCCAAAATCCAAAATCCGAAAATTTGGAAATTCCAAAATCCAAATTTTCAGATTTTCGCATTTTCGAATTTTTGGTTTTGGAATTTTCGGCTTTGGAATTTTCGGTTTCGGAATTTTCGATTTTTTTAATTTTCGAAAATCTGAAAAGAAAGAAAATAAGTAAAATTCTAATGAATAACTAACTAATAATAACTATTAAATTATAGATATTGGAATTTCCTTTAAAAATGTGTCTGTTAGTGAATTTAACGAATACAAATTTATCTGAAGTAGCGAATTATCCAAAATAACGAAATGCCGCATCTAAACAAATGGATTGGAACAAATGAATAATTAATAATAATAATAAAACGTTTTTATTATTATTTATTATTAGATCGTTACGTTTTATTCATTTAGGGCTCTTTCACACGTCCGTTCAGTTTTTCAGATCAGTTTTTTTTTCATCAGTTGATCCGTTTTTCCATCAGTTTTTCGTCAGTTTTTCGTCAGTTTTTCATCAGTTTTTGCATCAATTTTTGCATCAGTTTTTCCATCCGTTTTTTTTTTTTTTTTTTTGGGGCTTTTTACATAGAAAAACGGACGTTAGCGGAACGGATGATAAACGGATCATCCGTTAACGTCCGTTTTTCGTCCGTTCCGTTTTTTAGACGGAAGAAAAATAGGGTTTTCTTCCGTCCAAAAAAACGGAACTAAACGCAGACGGATGCTAACGGACGTTAGCGGATGCTCATCCGCTAACGGACGCTAGCCCATAGGGAAGCATTGCGGTCCGTTAACGGACGTCCAAAAAACGAGCCCTTAGATGCGGCATTCGTTATTTTGGATAATTCGTAACATTGGATAAATTCGTATTCGTTACTTTCACTAACAGCCAAATTTGAAAGGAAATTTCAATACCTATAATTTAAAAGTTATTATCAGTTAGTTATTCTTTAGAATTTTACTTATTTTCTTTCTTTTTTTTCAGATTTTCGAAAATTCCAAAAATTAGAAAATCAAAAATTCGAAATTCCAAAATCGGAAATTCAAAAATTGGATTTTGGAATTTTGGAACCTATAATTTAATAGTTAGTAATAGTAATAGTTAAGTTGTTATTTCAGATTTTTGAATTTTCAGTTTTTCGTTCTTTTGAATTTTTGGATTTTTGGGCCAGATTCATGTACTTTTACGGTGGCGTAACGTATCCGCGCGAAATTACGGCGCCCCGACGTATTTTTTTAACAGCGACGTGCGTTACGTCGTTTTGTATTCCCGGACGTCTTACGCAAAAAAAATAAAAATTTAAAATTTGACACGGGAACGACGGCCATACTTTAACATGGATGGTGTAATTTTACACCACCTAAAGAGGACTCGTAACTTTGCGACGGGAAAAGCCTACTAGCGACGACGTAAGCGAATGCGACGAACGCGCGTACCTTCGTGGATCGCCGTAAACATCTAATTTGCATACCCGACGCAGGAAAACGATGCAAACTCCACCCAGCGGGCGCCGGAGAATTACACCTACGATCCGAAGGCGTACGAAGCCGTACGCCTGTCGGATCGAAGCCTAAAGCTGTCGTAACTTGTTTTGAGGATTCAAAACAACGCTACAACACGGCAAATTTGAAAATACGCCGGCGTATCAGTAGATACGCTGGCATATTTCAACTGTGAATCTGGCCCTTTATTCTTATTTTCGAATTTTCGAATATTCGGAAATTTGAAAATTCGGAAACAAATTGCACAAGTTTAATGTGGGGGCATTTGTGTTGGGAGTGGGGATGGGGGAAGAGGATTTGTGCTAGGAGGGGGCTCATACATCTTGGGTGAGGGGGGTAGGCACAGTTTGGTATGTTTGCCCTGGGTTTTAGATGATCTTGTCCATGTACTCCCGGGAAATCGTGATTGTTCATGAATTTTCCCATGAAGCTTGCCTGTGGAGGATGGTACAATTCTTCGACCATATTCATGTTGTTTCATTTTTCTCTCGCAGTCTCTTCAGCCGACGCCAACAGCTAACATCGATCGTACGGATGATAACGTCTATCAGAGTGTGATGGAGCTGGTGAAATCTGTCCTACAATTAAAGAACGACATCTACCAGATCCCACCCGAGGAATACGTTGGTGTGGTGAAGGTGAGGATGGAGATCATAGTACAAGGTTATTAAAGTAGGGGGAGGCAACCCTGCAGAGGTGGAGATCTACCTGAACAATATGGTAGAGATCAAAGATCACCGGGGTGCAGCTTTAAAAGAAAATAACCAAGTTTAGGGGTCAATAGTAAGTAACACAGAGTGCAGGGGTCAGCAGTAAATAATGCAGAGTTAGGATGTCAGTAGTAACGCATAGAGTTGGGCCGAACACCCCCCGTTCGGTTCACATCAGAACTCCCAAAAATGTAAAAAGTTTGGACCAGAGACGCAAACTCTATTAAAGTCTATGGGACCCGAACTTGAAAAATCAAAAGTTCAAATTTCGAAGGCTTATATGTAAGTTATTGCCCATAAAGGGGTATGGGGGTCCGGGGAATGCCCTGGGGGGAAATGTATCAATGCAATTTTTTTTTAAATAGGATCGTTTTTATATGAGTAGTGATTTTAATGATTCCTTTAACCACTTAAGGACCCCTTCACGCCGATATACGTCGTCAGAATGGCACAATCACGTACCTGTACGTGTCTTTTTAAGCCCAGCCGTGGGGCCGCGAGCGTGCCGCCGGCAGGGCGCTCGTGACCCGGCCCGAAGCTCCGTGACCGCACCCGCCGGACCCGCAGACCCGATCACCGCCGGTGTCCCGCGATTGGCCACCGGAGCTGAAGAACGGCAGAGGTGTGTGTGTAAACACACCTTCCCCGTTCTTCATTGTGTCAGTTCCAGTGATCGTCTGTTCCCTGATATAGGGAAAGACGATCACTGACGTCCAGCCCCATCCCCCTACAGTTAGAAACACATATGAGGTCACACTTAACGCCTACAGTGCCCCCTAGTGGTTAACTCCTAAATTTCAATTGTCATTTTTCACAGTAAACAGTGCATTTTTATAGCTCTTTTTGCTGTGAAAATGACAATGGTCCCAAAAATGTGTCAAAATTGTCCGATGTGTCCGCCATAATACCGCAGTCACGAAAAAAATCGCTGATCGCCGCCATTAGTAGTAAAAAAAAACATTATCAATGAAAATGCAATAAAACTATCCCCTATTTTGTAAACACTATACATTTTGTGCAAAACAATCGATAAACGCTTATTGCGATTTTTTTTTACCACAAATAGGTAGAAGAATACGATTCGGCCTAAACTGAGGAAAAACATTTTTTTTTATATATTTTTGGGGGATTTATTATAGCAAAAAGTAAAAAATATAGAATTTTTTAACCACTTCCATACCGGGCTGTTATACACACATCCATACCATCCATACCAGGCCTATTCTGGCACTTCTCTCCTACATGTACAAATCATAATTTTTTTGCTAGAAAATTACGCTTAAAATATGAAAGATGATGTTACACCGAGTAAATAGATACCTAACATGTCACGCTTTAAAATTGCGCACACTCATGGAATGGCGCCAAACTTCGGTACTTAAAAATCTCCATAGGCAACGCTTTGAAATTTTTTACAGGTTACCAGTTTAGATTTACAGAGGAGGTCCAGTGCTAGAATTGTTGCTGGCACTCTAACGCACGCGGCGATACCTCACATATGTGGTTTAAACGGTGTTTACATATGTCGGCGGGACTTGCGTGTGCGTTCGCTTCTGCGCGAGAGCTACTGGGGACAGGGGCGTTAAAAAAAAAAAATGTATTTCTTTTTTTTTTTTACATATTTATTTATTTTTTTACACTTTTTTTTATTTATTTTTTTATTATCACTTTTATTCCTATTACAAGGAATGTAAACATCCCTTGTAATAGGAATGTGTGTGACAGGTACTCTTTATGGAGAGATGCGGGGTCAATAAGACCGCACATCTCTCCTCCAGGCTGGAAAGCATGAAATCGGTGAAAAAAAATTCACCGATCTCATGATCAGTGTTGCTTAGCAGCCGCAATTGCGGCTTTGTTTACTTACGGGGACCCGGCCGTGACGTCATCACATCGCGCCCGGGTCCTCCGACGGTCATAGAGATGACTGGTGACCATCTGGTCACCAGTCATCTCTATGCCTCCTGCCAGCGCCGGACGATTCGTTCTCCGGGCCCCCGATGGCCCCCTGATGTCCCCTCCCGCCGCCTGTAAAAACGATCTAGCGGCGGAATCGCCGCTATGATCGTTCTTACGTTGTGCAGAATCGCCGGCAGAAGAGAAGGATATCTGAATGATGCCTCTAGCTGCAGGCATCATTCAGATATCCCCCCACAAAGCCCAGGACGTCATATGACGTCCACCCGGATCGTTAGAGGTCCTTTGTGGACGTCATTTTACAATGGGCTGGTATGGAAGTGGTTAAAAAAAAATTGTCGCTCTATTTTTGTTTATAGCGCAAAAAATAAAAACCGCAGAGGTGATCAAATACCACCAAAAGAAAGCTCTATTTGTGGGGAAAAAAAGGACGCCAATTTTGTTTGGGAGCCACGTCGCATGACCGTGCAATTGTCAGTTAAAGCGACGCAGTGCCGAATCGCAAAAAGGGGCAAGGTCCTTAACCTGCATAATGGTCCAGGTCTTAAGTGGTTAAATATAGTGCCTGGGGTGTCCCCTTAGTCTGCCTGTAAAGTGGCACATCTGTAGCATGCATAGAACCTACTACATAAATTACATTTAAATTGCCGGCAATACATTACCATTAATACAAAAACGCTGGGAAAAAAAAACGTCATGGGGGTCCCCCCAATCCATACCAGGCCCTTTGTGTCTAGTATGGGTTTTAAGGGATACCCCACACCAAGTCAGGAAAGGGGAGGGGAATGAGCGAGCGCCCCCCCCCCCTTCCTTCAGAATTTTTGAATTTACCAATTTAACAAAAATGACTGCAAAAACAAGGAACACCAAATTGAGGAAATGTGCCAGGCATTGCACATGTGTCAACTTTCCTTGTCTAAGGGCAGACAGGCCATTATCGCACACCACCATTCCTGGCTCTTGCTGGCGTGGTGTGAACCACCTCTGGGCCTGCCCCTGCAGAGCTGCAAGAATCTCTGCTCCGGTGTGATTCCGGTCCCCTAAACACACCAGCTGAAGCACTGCATGGCACCTTTTAGCCTGACTCATGGAATAGCCCTTTGAACGCTTAGGGGGTACTTGTGGTTCATAGAACAATTCAGCACAGGAGGGCATTGAGGAGGAGGAGGAGGAGGTGGTGGAGCTGACAAATCTTGCATCATCAACACTAGCTGTATAGAGACGTGGCGAAACAAGCTGCAGTACTGAGCCCTGTCCTGCATCCTTCCGAGTTGCAAGCAGAGTGTGCCATGAACAAAATATATCGTCCCTGACCATGCTTGCTGGACCACGTGTCAGCAGTAACGTGAATCATGCGGCTGAATGCCTTGCCCAAAGATGACGAAACATCGCCATTGGCAGAGAGCTGGAATGGACTTGCGTGAAAAGAAATAGTGACTGAGAATCTGCCATTGTGGTGCAGCACATTCTTCAAATTCATAGGATTTCATTGCTTCAGCCAATCAGGGCTTCCAATGCAGTGACGCAGTGCATTGTGGTCGTTTGGCGGGCCGAACAAACAGTCGAGCCCCCCGATTATTCGGGTGTTCCTTGAATGGGCGAACAGCCAATGTTCAGCCTGAACTTATGCTCTGGCCGAACCGTTCGTCCAACACAGTAGTAATACAGAGTGCAGGGGCCAGAAGTAAATAATGCAGCCATTATCTACTGTATTAGAAACATTGCTACCATAATTCATGCAGCCTGCATTATTGTGTGTGACATTCATTCAATTAATATTTTTAAATAGACCCCATAGCATGATTTCTTGCAGACCAAATAGTATTTTTTCTGTACTTCTAGGATCTTTTAACCGCTTGCCGACCGGCGCACAAACTTTTACGTAGACAGAATGGGCGTATAAATACGTCCCCTTTAATTTCCCGCCGTGTGGTCGCGCTCGCGCCAGCGCTTTCCCGACCCTGTTGCGAGTTCCGTGATCATGCCCGCGGGACCCTCGGACTCGATGTCCGCCGGTGTCCTGTGATCAGGTCAGGGAGCTGAAGAACGGGGAGATGTCAGTGTAAACACAACATCTCCCCGTTCTTCCTAGTGACATGTCACTGATCGTCTGTTCCCTCTCATCGGGAACAGCGATCAGTTATGTGTCACTCGTAGCCACGCCCCCTAACAGTTATAATCACCCCCTAGGACACACTTAACCCCTTCAGCGCCCCCTACAGGTTAACCCCTTCACTGCCATTGTAATTTTTACAGTAATCAGTGCATTTTTATAGCACTGATCGCTGTGAAAATTACATTGGTCCCAAAATGGTGTCAAAAGTGTCCGCCATAATGTCGCACTCACAATAAAAATCGCTGATAGCCGCCATTACTAGTAAAAATAAAAATTATTAATAAAAATGCCATAAAACTATCCCCTATTTTGTAGACGCTATAACTTTTGCACAAACCAATCAATATACGCTTATTGCGTTTTTTGTTTTTTTACCAAAAATATGTAGAAGACGTATCGGCCTAAACTGAGGGAAAACAAGTTTTTTTATATATTTTTTGGGGATATTTATTATAGCAAAAAGTAAAAAATATTGCATATTTTTTCAAAATTGTCGCTCTATTTTTGTTTATAGCGCAAAAAATAAAAACCACAGAGGTGATCAAATAGCACCAAAAGAACGTTAATTTTGTTTGGGAGCCACGTCGCGCGACCACGCAATTGTCAGTTAAAGCGGCGTAGTGCCGAATCGCAAAAAGTGGCCCGGTCATTGGCCAGCCAAATGGTCCGGGGCTTCAGTGGTTAAAAGATAAAACACTGGGAAATGTTTTATGATGAGGGTCTTTACAGGTCACTTTGTGTTTTTTTTTTCGTTTTGTTTAACGTACCGTTTACCTGTATTTTTGGAATTGGATGTCTCATTTTATGTCCTTCTCCTTCCAGAATGTGGGGCTCGTGCTCCGAAAGCTCATAGGCAGCGTGGATGAGATTCTTCCATCTCTGCCGCAGTCGTCACGCACAGAGGTACAATATACTTCTAAAGAGATCATGAAAATTGAACTGTTAGATGAATGTTATTATTTATTTTTTTCACCACAGGCTCATTTATTATGAGGATTAGAGTGTATCTAAAGATGTTTTATTTTGACAAATGTTCCAGTGATAACTGTCCAACAGGTTTCGCCCAGTTTACAGGACGGGAAGTGAAGGGAAATGACTCAAATAGGGCACTAATAAAAAAAAAAAACTGACAGGCTATTTTCTTAGATACCCTAAAAATCTAAAATTTAAGATAAACATTTTATTACCTCTACGGAACCCAGCGTGCGCGGGAGGGGTGGAAAAAAAACACTAAGGGGAGGGAGGGGCCTAAGGAGGTAGGATAGAGAAGGAGGTAAAAAACACCCCCTAAAAATCTTAGGGGAAGCAACAAACAGAACAAGAACAGTAAATGAACCCGGAGTAGTAGCAATTTAACGGAGTTGGGTTGGGGTGGGGTGGCATAGTGCAAGCACCATGTCCACCCCAGAGGCGTATCTAGTCAAAATGGCGCCTATGGCAAGCACTGAAACTACGCCCTTGTCAAAATATTCAAAACCCATCTTTCAGATAACCGTTACCATAACAAAAAAAACAGCTAACAATGGCCCCCGGGCACACACTGATACAAAAATCACTGATGATGCCAACACACTGGCACACCTCACACTCATCAAAACACATTGGTGCACACAGTAACTCATACAAAATCAATGACACACTAACACACAATCAAGGGACAGGGAGGGACAACAGGGAAAGACACTGGGGACACCAGGGACAGGGAGGGACACCAGGGACAGGAAGGGACACTGGGGACAGACAGAGAGGAACCCAGTGTGATGAGGACAGAGAGGGACGCCGGGGACAGAGAGGGATGCAGTGTGACAAGGACAGAGAGGGACCCAATGTGACAAGGACAGAGAGGGACGCAGTGTGACAAGGACAGAGAGGGACGCAGTGTGACAAGGACAGAGAGGGACGCTGGGGACAGACAGAGGGACCGCGAGAGCCGAGAGGTGGCCGCAGGACGGGTGTTTTTTTTTTTTTGTGCGGGGGCGACTTTTTTGTCCCCCCCCCCCCCCCCGGATGGCGCCCATGGCACTTGCCATGACTGCCATACCCTAGATATGCCACTGGTCCACCCCCCCCCCCCCCCCCCCAGGGCCCTCTTGAGTTTCTGAATGACCAAAAAAATTGATAAAAAAATGTATTTGTCCGACGGGTGAGGAGCTGGATTACCATGAGGCCATCTCACACGCTGCTCACGAGTACTCCCTTCCTAATATTATTTTCAAGCAATGATGCAAATGAACATAGAAAAAAAAATTATAATAATAAAAAAAAAAACAATATTGTATTTTTAAAATGTATTAATATAACTTTAGCTTTGAATAGGTTTCCAGAAATTAAGCATCATCAAAAATATTGTTTTATAATATGTTTTTTTTTTTTTCTTACCAATAACCTGTAATTTTTTTTATGTTTCCTAAACATCTTAATTTTCTTTTTTTACAGATCGAAGGAACGCAGAAGTTGCTTAGTAAGGACTTAGCGGATCTGATCAGCAAGATGCGCCTGACTCAGCAGAACGCGGTGACGTCGCTAAGCGAAGAATGTAAGAAGCAGATGCTGACGGCTTCCCATGCGTTGGCAGTGGATGCCAAAAACTTACTGGACTCAGTGGATCAGGCTCGAGTAAGAGCCAACCTCGCCAAGGTGGAAGCGGAGTGACTCCGCGTACGACTGCAGGAAGGAACAGATGTTTGACAGAGTGGTCGCTCTACTTTATCGGCCATATAGGCAGCGAGCGCTGCTAATATGAACCTAAACCTCAACCATCGATGGGACCAACAATTCAGCTTGAGTTGTCAAGTCAAACTTGAGGGCGTGTAAAAAAAAAAAGTTACTATGAAGCGTATGGGTGGCAGTTTTAGGGTTTGTAGAGAGGTATTTATTTTGTACAAAAAAAAACAGACTCTGACGGTACATTCTTTTTTTTTTTTGTATCTCTACGCAACTTTGTCAACGTTCTCAGTAAGATTGGACTTTGTTTATTGGGCTTCAATTAATGTTTTTACTCTTTATTTTTTATTTTTTGTGTGTTTTAATAGCTACAAAATGTATATTTTGACAGCAAGACTTTTTCTTTTCAGAAGTTTGTCCTGTTATATCTCTAAAGCCAAACAAACTCAATGGACCGGACAGGGTGTGGTCAAAGCATTTTATTTTAGGCTAAGCTGAAAATCATTTAAATTGACCAATCATCGCTACAAAAAAACAAAAAACAAAACAAAACAAAAAAAACAAGAAAAATAATATATAAATATATATACACACGTATATACACACACACACACAACATTGCAACATTGGCCTAGATTCAGGTAGATTTGCGCCCTCTTACGGAGGCGCAGCGTACCGTTTTTATGCTACGCCTCCGTAAATTACGTGCGCTACGCTTCATTCACGAAGCAGTAGCTCCGTAATTTGCGCGGGCGCTCCGTAAAAATGGCCGGCGTAAGCGTGCGTAATTTAAATGATCCCGTAGGGGGGCGTGGATCATTTAAATTAGGCGCGTTCCCGCGCCGAACGTAGTGCGCATGCTCCGTCGGGAAACTTTCCCGACGTGCATTGCGGTAAATGACGTCGCAAGGACGTCATTTGCTTCAACGTGAACGTAAATGGCGTCCAGCGCCATTCACGGTTCACTTACGCAAACGACATAATTTTTAAAAATCGCGACGCGGGAACGACGGGTATACTTAGCATTGGCTGCCCCTGCTAATAGCATGGGCAGCCTTACGCAGAAACCGACAAACGCAAACGACGTAAAATGCGTACGCAGGGCACGCATACGGTTGTGAATCGGCGTGAGTATGCAATTTGCATACTCTACGCTGACCACTACGGGAACGCCACCTAGCGGCCATCGTAAGAATGCAGCCTACGATACGACGGCATAAGAGCCTTATGCCAGTCATATCTTAGGCTGCAGTCGGCGTATCGAGCTTTCTGAATACAGAAAAGTCGATACGCCGGCGCAACTAAGCAATTGCGCTGCGTAACTATGGATACGCAGACGCAATTGCTTACTGAATCCACCCCATTGTTGCAAGAAAATAGTAAACAAATAGTAAAGAAATCAGTTATTCTCCTGTTTTTCTATTGGATAACTTCCATAAAGGGAAAAAATATTTAAAAAAAAAATATTTTAGGAGGTTCCTATATCATTAGATATAATGTTTTCATGATGGTGATTTTTTAAATGTCACTTTTACAGTTCCCTTCATATCTTTTTCCTTTTTCTATTATATACACAGATGTGTAAATATGCCCTCTAGTGGTCACATAGGTCTCATGCCCTGTACACACGATCGGATATCTGATGGAATCTAATCCGATGGATTTTTTCGTCGGATATCCGATGAAGCTGACTTTCATCAGTCTTGCCTACGCACCATCGGTCAAAAATCCGACCGTGTCCAACGCGGTGACGTAAAACACTACGACGTGCTGAGAAAAATGAAGTTCAATGCTTCCGAACATGCGTCGACTTGATTCTGAGCATGCGTGGAATTTTGACTGATGGATTTCCCTACAGACGATCGTTTTTTTTCTATCGGTTTTTTAACCATAAGAAAAATTTAAAACAGGTTCTTTTTTTTTTTCACCGATGGGGCCCACACACGATCGGTTCGTCCGATGAAAACGGTCCATTGGTCCGTTTTCATCAAACGAACCGATCGTGTGTACAGGGCTTTAGGCAACGTTGCTGGAATTCTTTGTGAAAGCCCCATTAAAGTCACAGGAATAGATATGCACTCAGACATCCGTTGTTCCAGCAACCTCCATTTTCACAGTCCAACCTGCATTTTTCCTGTTATGTTAGTTGTGCAAGATGCTTGAATATGGCTGTGCAGTCCAATAGGAGCCTGAGCTGCCCGCAGCTCTTGGTAATCCAACAGACTTGGACAGACACACCCTTCTCTAGTCAGACACAACCCCCATCTTTCTTCCTCCACACTACAAGTTTTTTAAGGAGGCTTGTGCTGAGGGGTGTGGCCATTACTCACCTACGCCAGTACAGAGCACTGAAATGGGAGGGAACTGAGCAGCCTTTCCACTAGGATCAACTGGATGGACCTGTGTACTTTTTCAACCTTATTAACTATGTAATAGTTGTATTTTAACGAAATTACACATGGAAATCACTTAAAATTCATAATATACAGCAATAAAAGGCTATAAGAGGTGTGTGTGTGGAGGGGGGGGGGGGGGGGAGATTCCAATTGCCACCAAAAGAACTCTAAACTCAGCCAAAAGTGCAATATTAATTTTCAAGATTTTACAAAAATATGTGCAAAAATAATATGGTGAACATTTTTTGTATCTAGAAAGATAATCCAAGATGTGAATATAGATTACATTGACTTGTTGTTGCACAAGACTCTCTGAAGCATCTATAGAGAAAAGTAGGGAATTGTATTAATCCGACATCCCTGTCATGTCTGGTAATGGTCGTCTTCCATTGGTGCGGTGGATCATTTCATTGTTATATGCACAGCACCATCTAGTGGTTAAAGGGGGCAAGCCTCTCCCATACACATTGGAGCGGGGTCCATTGGAATCCAAGTTCCATGATGTATGATGGAAAAGGAACCTCACATACATTTTTTTTTTTGTCTCTGACATGTCATTAGGAAGAACAGGGAGTGTTGTGTTTACACGGACATCTCCCTGTTCTTCAGCTCCGTGACATGATCGCGGGACACCGGCAGACACCGAGTCCGCGGATCCCACGGGCACGGTCATGGAGCATCGCGACAGGATGACCACACAGCGGCAAATTAAAGGGGACGTACCTGTACGCCCATTTGCCCAGCCGTGCCATTCTGTTGACTTATAAGTTAGTGCGGCAGGCCTTAAGCGGCTAGAGTCTCAGCTCAAGAACCGTTCAGATTGACTCAGCTAAGCTTATCGAGGGTGTGATGTTTTGCGGTCGAACTTGATCCATTGGGCTGCTTAGGTAGTGCCCGTAGAAGTGCCCATAGACATGGCTTTCAGGGCTGGTTGGTGAAGCTCGCCCAATTTTGTGTTCCATGGCACTGGGACTGCCTACATTCCCCAAAAAACAAAGTGTTCATGCTCCCAGATAGTGGATTGTTTCTGTGAAATTGAAGTTAGTTTTGATAAGGGTGAAATTCGGATATAAAGAGTGCTTTCTAGAGTCTCCTCCCAAGGATCGTTTAGATTGACTCAGCTAGGCTTATTGAGAGTGTGATGTTTTGTGGTCAGACTCGATCCATTGGGCCGTATAGGGAGTGCCCATAGAAGTAGAAGTAGAAGTGGCCATAGATATGGGTTTCGGGGGTTGGTTGGAGAAGCTTGCCGTCAGACTTGATCCATTGGGCCGCTTAGGGAGTGCCTGTAGAAGTAGAAGTGCCTATAGACACGGCTTTCGGGGGTGGTTGGTGAAGCTCGCCCAATTTTGTGTTCCATGGCACTGGGACTGCCTACATTCTCAAAAAAACAAGGTGTTCATGCTCCCAGATAGTGGTTGTTTCCATGAAATGTAAGTTAGTTTTTGTTAAGGGGACAATTCGGATATAAAGATTGCTTTCTAGAGTCTTCTCTCAAGGACCGTTCAGATTGACTCAGCTAGGCTTATCGAGAGTGTGATGTTTTGTGGGCAGACTTGATCCATTGGGCCACATAGGGAGTGCCCATTGAAGTAGCAGTAGAAGTGCCCATAGACACGGCTTTTAGGACTGGTTGGAGAAGCTTGCCCAATTTTGTGTTCCATGGCACTGGGAAGAAGAGTATGAAGGCACAACTTATTACAACGTCAACGTTTAAGTGCCTGAAATTAGACTCTTGCGATCCCTAACATAGCAGATCTCAGACTGGAAGAAGAGCTAGGCTTATTGAGAGTGTGATGTTTTGTGGTCAGACTTGATCCGTTGGGCCGCATAGGGAGTGGCCATAGATATGGGTTTCGGGGGTTGGTTGGAGAAGCTTGCCGTCAGACTTGATCCATTGGGCCGCTTAGGGAGTGCCTGTAGAAGTAGAAGTGCCTATAGACACGGCTTTCGGGGGTGGTTGGTGAAGCTCGCCCAATTTTGTGTTTTCCATGGCACTGGGACTGCCTACATTCCCCAAAAAACAAAGTGTTCATGCTCCCAGATAGTGGTTGTTTCCGTGAAATTTAAGTTCGTTTTTGTTAAGGGGACAATTCGGATACAAAGGGTGCTTTCTAGAGTCTTCTCTCAAGGACCGTTCAGATTGACTCAGCTAGGCTTATCGAGAGTGTGATGTTTTGTGGTCAGACTTGATCCGTTGGGCCGCATAGGGAGTGCCCATTGAAGTAGCAATAGAAGTGCCCATAGACACGGCTTTTAGGACTGGTTGGAGAAGCTTGCCCAATTTTGTGTTCCATGGCACTGGGAAGAAGAGTATGAAGGCACAACTTATTACAACGTCAACGTTTAAGTGCCTGAAATTAGACTCTTGCCATCCCTAACATAGCAGATCTCAGACTGGAAGAAGAGGGAGGGCCAGGGCTAAAGCCTTGTACACACATCCAGTTTTCCCAACGGAGAGAGGTACTGCAGACCTTTGGCCTAGTACCAGCACCTGATTACAGCCAGCAAGTTGGGAGGAGAGCTTTTGGCCGGGAATCCCGATTGTGTGTATGCTCCTCGCAGTTTTTCCGACGGGAAAACTGCCCAAAAATTGGCGGACAAAAAAAGAGACCCAACTCTCTTTTTTCCCGCCGGGAAAACCGGCGGACTTTTGCCCAGCGTTTTTTGGCAGTTTTCCTATGGGATAAACTGCGATGGAGCATACACATGGCCCGGAATTCCCGACCAAAGCTCCCTTTCAGTTTTCCTGTCGGGAAAACCTCTCGTGTGTACGGGGGAAAGACTGACCGAGCCGGGTCAATCAGTCAATCGGTTGTGTTGAATGTAAATGTGTTGAGAATAGGCTGATAGGTGGGGAGAACAGATTGAGGTAACCTTATCTGTCTTCTGCTGCTCTTTCACCAGCCAGACTGGTCAATTAAAGAGGACACCACACTTTTTGTTAGCTGAAAGTGGTGTCAACCACCTGGCTGTGTTGTGTGGAGGAGCTATGTAACTCTCAGGGCTTGATGGACAGAAATAGAAATATTGTTGTCAAGTAAAACAACTCCCGTACATGTATTAATCTGCCAGGCGTTTTGCTTTATTGAGTAAATATGGTTGACTCAATGTGGTGATAGGTTGACGTAGGGATGATCCCATACACATAGATGAGAAAATATGATGCCGGATCTCCTTTCATTGCCTGGTTGACTAAAAGTGTTTACATTGCAAATGTTGTACTATATTTTGTTAGTGATATTGTATTATACTTTATGTTATATTGGATTGCGCTGTATCTTATCTCGTGCCTCATTTCTTCCTTGTATCAACTGACTTGGAGGCCATTTCCAAGAGATTTATGAGTAGACTGTATATTTGGGGGTAGGGTTTAAACTGATGTAAATAATTTTTACTTTTCATCTAAGACCTACTAGTAAAATTCTTTATATGTATGTAAGAGTTTGAGGAATTTATTAGAATTAAATAGATAACTTCGACATATGGGCTCACCCAAACCCCCCCCCCCCCCCATCTCCTGCGCCTTCCTATTGACTGGTACAAAAGCCCATCGTAGCGATGGGCCAAAAGAAACGGTACTAATGTCAGGTGGTTTATTCCATTTACCTTAAAGAATCTGGTCACCCAAATGTTTTATTTAAGTTACAGATGGAGGTAGTCGGATACCCCAAAAGTGAGATCTTCCTGCCATATTTCTTGACTCTCTTCCTGTCTAACTTGGAGTTTGTGTTTCCCAGCTCCTGTTACATTCCTGTGAAGACGTTAAAGCTTACCCAAGGCTATATGTAGGCCCATATCACCTCCCCCTTCCTGACCGCATATAACAGAGCTCAGATCAGGCCATACGGGTAGTTTCGCATGTTCCCAAAGACCCCAATGTACTTGGAGATCTGGGGTAGCACTGGAGAAGTAAGTTCACAATGCTTACTCAATGGCTTACTATTATCATACTTTTAGATAAGGACAGATTTAGCGTACAATGAACTTGCTGTTTCGATCTAGCCATATTTAGTGACCTCAGTAGTCAAAGGCTCTAACTATAGCTTAGTGAATTTTGTCCATCCAAATGATCAAAGATCACTTTATGGGAAAAAAATATGTGCCCAATTGATTGAGTTCAGGTGTTTCCAGTGAAGGGTACTGTTATTTTTCAACATATAAAGACATTGGGCTAGATTCAGATAGCCCGCCGTAAGTTTGTGCGGGTGTAGCGTACGCCGCCGTAACTTAGTGAGGCTGGGGCTGGATTCACAAAGAACCTGCGCCCTAAGTTACGGCGGCATAGCGTAAATCTGCCGGCGTAAGCGCGCCAAATTCAAATTCTGAAGAGGTGGACGTGTTTTATGTAAATAAAACATGACCCCACGTAAATGACGTCTCTAACGAACGGCGCGTGCACCGTCCGTGAACGTATCCCTGTGCGCATGCTCCTAATCACGTCGCAAATAGTCAATGCTTTCGACGTGAACGTAATTTACGCAAAGCCCTATTCGAGAACGACTTACGCAAACAACGTAAATGACGCAAAATTCGACGCTGTCCCGACGTCCATACTTAACATTGGTTACGCCTCATATAGCAGGAGTAACCTTACGCCGGAAAAAGCCTAACGTAAACGACGTAAAAAAATGCGCCGGGCGGATGTACGTTTCTGAATCGTCGTATCTAGCTCATTTGCATATTCTACGCCGAAATCAACCGACGCGCCACCTAGCGGCCAGCGTAAATATGCACCCTAAGATACGACGGCGTAGGAGACTTACGCCGCTCGTATCTTAGCCTAATTTAAGCGTATCTGATTTCCAGAATACGCTTAAATTTAAGACGGTGTAGATTCAGAGTTACGACGGCATATCTACTGATACGCTGGCGTAACTCTCTCTGAATCTAGCCTATTGTAGACAGTTGTGCTCTTCCAACCTTATGGTGCCATTTTTGGGACTGTGCCCCTGTGTATAAAGTCAACTCTATAAAGACATGGTTTGACCGGTATGGTGTGGAGGAACTCAAGTGTCCCGAACAGAGCCCAGACCTCAACCCTACTGGAAAACCTTTACACCTCAACCCTACTGAACACCATTGAGATGAATTTGGAAAGCCAATTGTGAGTCAGATCTTTCCATTCAACACCAGTTCTTGACCAAATGGGCACAGATTCTCAGAGATACACTTCAAAATCTTGGGAAAAGACTTTCCAGAAGAGTGGAGGCTGTTTTGGCTCCATTGGGAGTGTCTCCATATTAATGTTTTGGAATGAGAAGTCAAACAAGCTCATATCTTTGTGAAGGTCAGGGATTCATAATGACTACCACATGCAACTATTGCAAAGGGTTCAAGGCAGGGGTCAAGTCCTGGGGAAAAAAGTGTGGGAACTCCCACCTAAGATCCACTCCCCCACCAAAAAAAAAATGATACGCTCGTATGCATAATTACTAAACCGCATGTTTTTTTTCGATCTACTGAACCTTAGTAGTTACTAGTTACTAGTAGTTACTGACCGCTTCCTGTATATGGATTCATTAGGTAGTGTGCGGGTATTCCGTCACTTCCTTAAAGCGGTGGTTCCCCCTTAAAAACAACTTTTTTTTATTCCACTGCCCCCCCACATTACAATCGAATTAAGGCTCTTATTTTTTTTTTGCTGCTGTACATACCTTGATACAGCATCTTCACCCGTGCATCCGGGTTGCGAGTCCCGCGGGAGTGGGCGTTCCTCACATGCTGTTGATTGACGTTTTGCCCAAAAACGAGCTCTCCCCCCGTCGCGTAAGCCGCGTCACGATTGGCGAAAGGAGCCGAACGGCGATGCGCATGCGCAGTATAGCGCCGACTCGCCGTTCGGCTCCTTTCGCCAACCGTGACGCGGCTTACGCGACAGGGGTGAGCTCGTTTTTGGGCAAAACGTCAATCAACAGCATGTGAGGAACGCCCACTCCCGCGGGACTCGCAACCCGGATGCACGGGTGAAGATGCTGTATCAAGGTATGTACAGCAGCAAAAAAAAAATAAGAGCCTTAATTCGATTGTAATGTGGGGGGGCAGTGGAATAAAAAAAAGTTGTTTTTAAGGGGGAACCACCGCTTTAATGCCACAATGTCTCCTGGGAGCGTTTGTCATTGTTCCCAGGAGACATTGCGGAGGTCTGCCGCGAGTTATCGCGGGATTTAGAAAGAAAAGTTATTTCTTGAATGAATCCATATACAGGAAGCGGCCAGTAACATAAAGGATTACTAAGGTTCGCCTGCCCCTGACAGTTACTCGAGCTGGGCATCGCCGCTTAGTGAAGGATTGGCTCGGGCGGCTCGGTTGCTCTAGTCCTGCAAAGGGAACTGCGTTCCTGCTGTGAAAAAAGAGCAGGAACTCCGTTCCCATGCGTTCCCGCAGGACTTGAGCCCTGGTTCAAGGACCATCTTTCTCCGGAAGATATCTGGTCATCTATAGCCAGATTTTGCCTGTGGGAAGGGCGGTGCATCGGACCCTGAAACTGATCTGCATTTTTTCAGGATCGGGTTCATAAGATATGGGATTTAGGGATTTAGGTTACAGGTCAGCCAAGACTTTTCATGCGTGGGAGAAAATTTACACCGTTAACCAGGAAGGATCTGTCGCCTGAGCCTAAAAGTGGATATGTTCATGTTTGATTGAAGCGTCCATTTAAGAAGCTTTGACAGATAAAGCCCAATGTGATCAATGTTGAGTTCTACAGAATACAGGACCTTTTACATGCATTTCTTTAAATGCCATTGGTTATTCTTTGAAATAAATACGCTTGTATTGTATATTAATTATACCTTTACATCTGTTAGTTTCTACTGCATATGTTGTTGCTATTACCGTCTGTGAATACCTTTTGATTCTATGGTCTGTACTTAACATTCTTTAAAGATTTTGTAAATATATTTGTAATCTTGAAAATGTGACTGGTTCCTTTTTTTTTTTTATTAATTTGGGAGATTATCATTACAGGTGTTTATTTAGCGGTAACAATTCATGCTGTGTTTTACATCCTGTGCGCAGCCTATTGCATTAGGGTGTGCACCCCAAAACTCAAACATACACACTATATCACGCACGATGTTCACTGAAAGAAAAGGGGCCAGTAAATTATGGGCCAGATTCAGGTACGGTGTAACGTATCCCATTTACGTTACACCGCCGCAAGTTTTCAGCGTAAGTGCTTGATTCACAAAGCACTTGCGTGTAAACTTGCGGCGGTGTAGCGTAAAGCCATCCGGCGCAAGCCCGCCTAATTCAAATGGGGCGTGTGCCATTTAAATTGGGCACGTTCCCGCGCCAAACTTACTGTGCATGCTCCGTTTTGAAATTTCCCGCCGTGCTTTGCGCGGAATGACATCGCCCCGATGTAATGTTTTGAACGGCGACGTGCGTTACGTCCTTTCGTATTCCCGGACGACTTACGCAAAAAAAAAATTGAAATTCGACGCGGGAATGATGGCCATACTTGGGTTGTCTATTTTTACACCACCTAAATAGCAGCCGTAACTTTGCGACGGGAAAAGCCGACTAGCGACGACGTAAGAGAATGCGACGAACGCGCGTACCTTCGTGGATCGCCGTAAACAGCTAATTAGCATACCCAACGCTGAAAACTACGTGATCTCCACCCAGCGGGCGCCGAAGTATTGCATCCTAAGATCCGAAGGCGTACGAAGCCGTACGCCTGTCGGATCTTAGCCAAATGCCGTCGTATCTTTGTTTGTGAATTACAAATAAAGATACGACGCGGCAAATTTGAAAGTACGCCGGAGTATCAGCAGATACTCCGACGTACTTATCCTGTGAATCTGGCCCTATATGTTTACTGTCCCCTTCCCTCACTCATTTTAAAAAATCCCTGCAGCAACAGTCGGCAGGAGAGGAGAGGAGGGAAGGCGGAAGCACTGCAGGGGGAAGGGGAGGGAGCCAGGGCAGGTGTGGGAAATTGTGCTGCACAGGGTGATTAGGGTGTGCCTGGACACACCTGGCACACCCTGTGCGCATGCCTATGCATCATGTAAATTTACATCAGTCCCTGCTTCAAGGAGCTTACAATCAAAGATCCCTATCTCACATACTGTACATACTGTACATGTAGTAGGGACAATTTTGACAGGAGCCAATTAACCTACCAGCATTGCATTGGAGTGTGGGAGGAAACCCATGCAAGCTCAGGAATAACATGCAAATGTCATGCATATAACATCCTGACCAGGATAGGTAATTATTACAACAGGTCTTTTTCTGATTTAGCATGACTGTGCCCTTGTGTACAAAGCCAGCTCCATAAAGACATGACATGTCGAGTTTGGTATGGAAAAACTTGTGTCCTGCACAAAGCCCTGACAGCAACCCTACTGAACAGCTTAGGACCTCAGCCCTACTGAATAGCTTAGAACCTCATCCCTACTGAATAACTTCAAGCTTCATCCCTACTGAACACCTTTGGACCTCAACCCTACTGAACATCTTTGGACCTCATCCCTACTGAACACCTTTGGACCTCAACCCTACTGAACATCTTTGGACCTCATCCCTACTGAACACCTTTGGACCTCAACCCTACTGAACATCTTCGGACCTCCTCCCTACTGAACACCTTCAGACCTCATTTCTACTGAACACCTTCGGACCTAATCCCTACTGAACACCTTTGGAGTTCAACCCTACTGAACACATTTGGACCTCATCCCTACTAGAGCTGCACGATTAATCGCGGCGAGAATCGCGATCTCGATTCTCTCCGTGCGCAATCTCCCCGCGGGATGACCCGTGATTCTTTTGTTTCACGCCCGGTTCCACGTAACCAGCGTGGAACCCAAATGGCGCCGATATCGGAACCGACGTCAGCAGCCTGCGCCGCTGGATGGATGCCTGGGCTTCTCTTGCAGATCTGTACAACTGTAGTGTGTATCCATGCGCCACCCAGTGGTTGCTGGCGGTACTGCTTCTGATGTATTAATCTTTCTTACAGTTCTGTACAACTGTGTGTATCCATGCGCCACCAAATGGTTGCTGGCGGTACTGCTTCTGATCTATAAAAAAGAGACCCGTGATATGTCTATAATGTTAAAGACCATATAACTCCTATGAAAAAAGCAGAATCAAAGTTTGATTCTGCTTTTTTCATAGGAGTTATATGGTTTTTAACATTATAGACATATCACTGGTCTGTTTTTTATGTATTCATATTTTCAGATAAATCACAGGTTTATTTATTTATTTATTTGGGGGGGGGGGGGGGGTTCTGGCATTCAGTTTTAGAGAATCGTGATCTTTAGTCTAAGCAAAAGAATCGTGATTCTCAATTTGACCAGAATCGTGCAGCTCTAATGCCTACTGAACACCTTTGGAGCTCAACCCTACTGAACACTATTGAACCTCATCACTACTGAACACATTTGGACCTCATCTCTACGGAACACCTTTGGACCTCAACCCTGCTGAACATCTTTGGACCTCATCCCTACTGACATAGGTGTGCGCAGCTCATTACGTTAGGGTGTGCACCCCAAACCTCAAACATACATGCATGTGTGTGTCTTCATGTATATGGCCCAGTATTAATCTCCCTGCTGGCACAGTGAAGAGAGGCTTGTAAGCACTTCTCTTATGGCAGAGCAGGTAAGAGGGAGATCTTTCCCATCTCCCTGCCTGCACATAGAGCGATAATGCTAATGTGCACTAGGTAATTAGGGTATGCCCAGGCACATCCAGCACACCCTGTGCGCACGCCTATGCTTACTGAACACCTTCAGACCTCATCCCTACTGAACACCTTCAGACCTCATTCCTACTGAACACCTTCAGACCTCATCCCTACTGAACACCTTTGGCCCTAATCCCTACTGAACACCTTTGGACCTAATCCCTACTGAGCACCTTTGGACCTCAACCCTACTGAACAGAGGCGATTCAGTTTGCATGTGTTGCGCTTTACAAGTCTCTTACTCACTCAACACCTTTGGACCTAATCCCTACTGAGCACCTTTGGACCTCAACCCTACTGAACATGTTTGGACCTCAAACCTACCGAACATCTTTGGACCTCATCCCTACTGAACAGCTTAGGACCTCAACTCTACCGAACAGCTTGAGCCCCCAACCCTACCAAACATCCTAGGACCTCAACACTACTACAAACCTTAGGACCTCAGCCCTACTGAACACCTTTGAGCACCACAAATGGATGCAGATTCCCACCGACTCACTCTAAAATCTTGTGGAAAGTCTTCCCAGATCCCAGAAAAGTGGAGGCTTTTTTGGGTCCATTAGGAAGGGAGACGACATATTAATGCCCATTGTTTCCAAATGGGAAGTCCAACAAGCTTATATCTTTGTGAAGTCCACAAGCAATACACATATTAGGACCAGTTTATACTGGAGTCAATTAACCTATCGGCATTGGAGTGTAGGAGGAAACCCACACAAACACAGGGAGACGATGCAAACTCCATGCAGATAGCATCCTGACCAGGATAGGTAATTATTGATGAACCATGGGCTATTGGTTCTTTTTGATGGGACTTGTCATTTCTGGTCAACTTGAGTGGGCAATTTTTTTTAACTGAATTGTAGGCAGGTAAACAACTATCACCATTTAATACGGAAGGAAGCTGTTACATTTATGTTTACACAGAACTCGTTTTAGCATCAAGGGGCATGCTGAGAGGTAAGTGCAAAGAGAGGACCTCATCTGTCTGTTACTGCTCCATCAATATCCAATCACAGGCTGGGGGTGGGAAGGTGACCTAGCTATATTGCTTGGCCTCATTGGAAAAAAGTAAGGTCAACATCAGGCTGAGTTGTGTGGCAAAGTTATGTAAATCTAAGGATTGGATGAACAGGAATACAAATCCTCTGGCAGGTAACATATCTTCCCTGTATGTATTATAACAGTGTATTCAGCTGTTTGCCTGGTGCTCCCCTTTTTATCCTGTCATACGTTGTTCTCTGCCAGTGAATTGTGTTAGGACGCAGTGGCTGTTCCCATGTTCCTCTGGCCCAATAATGGCGGCTCTGCACAGCATGCTTTTTGTTCTGCTGCTCAGGGGCCTGGAACCAAATCAGATGGAGAGATGTGGGAGCCAAATGTTCCTTTAATAAAAGAAGTCACCTCCCTATACCTGGTAACACAGCCAGGCTCTGCTGTTTAGTGTCACATAGAATGACAATTATGTGGACAAGGAGTCACTGAAGAACCCACACATGATTGCCAAACTAAAATGGATTTATAATCGAGCATTCAAATTCCCACTGCTAAAATTAATAAGAGAGGAAAGGGAGTTTATTCCTCTCATCTTACTCTCTTCTTCTTCCTTCCTTTTTCCTCTTCTAACTTCATTTTATCCTCTTTTTTTTTTTTTTATGTCTTTGTTTTTTTCGCCCCACTTTCTTTTCTTTCTCTTTTTTAACTTCCATCTCCCGCTCTTTCCTTCCTTTCCCTTTTTCTTCCCTCATTCCTTGCTTTCTTCTTTATTTCTCTTTTTCTCCCCTCATTCCATTGTACTTTCCCATCCTTTGTTCCTCTTGTTTTGGGCCTTCCCTCCCCTCCTCCTTATTTTCTCCTCTTATTCTTTCCTGACCCCTGCCTCTCCTTTCCTCCCTTCCTCTCTTCTTTCCTTCCTTTCTCCCCCCCCCCCCCATTTACTCTCCTTCCTTTCTCTCCTCCTCCCTACCTTCCTTTTCTACACCCTCCCTTCTTACCATTTTCCCTTCTTCCTTTCATCCCTCTCTCCCTTCCTTAATCAAACCCCCTTCTTTCACCCCCTTCCTTCTTCCCTCCCCCTTCTTTTCTTTCACTCTCCCATCTTCTCTCTCCTCCTCCTCCCTTCCTTCCTTCCTTCCTTCCTCTTTCCCTTACTTCATCTCTCCCTTTCTCCTTCCCTTTCTACCCCCTCCTTTTCTGTCTCTCTTTCTTCCTTCCTCCTTTCTTTCATTTTCCCTCTTTTTCATTCATCCTTTCTTTTTCTCTCCTTTCTATCCTCATTTCATTCCCCCCTCCCTCCTTCCTTCCTGTTTCCCATCCTCCCTTTCTTTTTTTCTCCCTCCATTCCTTCCATTTTTCCTCTTTTTTCCCCTCCCTCCCTCTTTTCCTTCCTGCCTTTCTTACCCCTTTCCTTTCTTCCTTTACTCCCCCTTCTTTCCTTTCTTCCTCTCTTCCTCCGTCCTTCCCTTTCCCATCTCCCTCCCTCCCTCCCTTCCTTTGTTCCTCTCTTCCTTCTTTTTTCCCTTCCCTTCCTTCCTTCCCCCCTATATTTTTTTCTCCCTCTCTTCCTTCTTTCATTCTCCCTCATTTCCTTTCTTCCCTCCCTCCCTACCTCTTTTTCTTCCTGCCTTTCTTACTCCCTTCCTGCCTCTCTCCCTTCATTTTTCCCTATCTTCCTTCACTCCCCCTTCCTATCTTCTTCCTTTTCCCTTCTTTCCTTTCTTCCTCCACCCTTCCCTTTCCCATCTCCCTCCCTTCCTTTGTTCATCTCTCCCTTCTTTCTTCGCTTTTTTCTTCCTTCCTTCCTCCCTCCCCCCTTTCTTTTTTTTTCTCCCTCCCTTCCTTCCTTTTTTAATTTTCCCTCATTGTTTTCTTCCTCTCTTTTCCCTCCATCCCTCCTTTTCCTTCCTGCCTTTCTTACTCCCTTCCTGCTTCTCTCCCTTCCTTTCTCTATACCTTGCTCCCCCCTTCCTAGCTTCTTTCCTTTTCCCTTCTTTCCTTTCTTCCTCTCTTCCTCCACCCTTCCCTTTCCCACCTCATTCTCTTTCTTTGTTCCTCTCTCTCTTCTTTCTTCACTTCCTTTCCCCTTCTTTCCTTCCTCCCTTTCTCCCCTCCTTCCTTCCTTCTTTCCCTTTCCCTCATTTCCTTTCTTCCTCTTTTCTTCCCTCCCTCATTTTTTTCTTTCCTGCCTTTCTTACTCCCTTCCTGCCTCTCCCCTTCCTTTCTTCCTATCTTCCTTTTCTCTTCTTTTTTCCTCTCTTCCTCCACCCATCCCTTTCCCCTCTCTCCCTTCTTTCTTCCCTTTCCTTCCTTCCTTCCTTCCTTCCTTCCTTCCTTCCTTCCTTCCTTCCTTCCTTCCTTCTTTCTATATTCTCTCCCTTCCGGCCTCTTCCCTCTCATCCCTCCCTCTCTTCCTGCTGCTTTTCTTCCCTTCCCTAGTGGCCAAAATGACGATTTTTTTAAAAATCCAAATGTGTCAGAATTCAACACGTGTCAAAACATGGCTATTTTAACAGTTATTATGGAACATATGTATGTGGGGTGGTTTTGATGTGTTAGAAAATATTGGGCCAACCTGGGCTATATAGATTTTTCAGCTTTAATGAGAATTTCCTTTATTTATGTTTAAATAAGAGTAACAGTTGTGTTTTGGTGCCCTAAACATTCCAGTCTGTCTTTTCTTTTTGTTGTAACAATTATCAGAGATAGGGCATCCTGACAATCATTGGATTGTATTTATTTTCTGACATCAGCCTAATTATGAGACCCTTAGCAAAAAAATAAATACAAAAGAACATGACCAGAGACTTGGGTGGACCAGGGAGGTAGGTAAGTTCTTTCTGACTAAAGGCTGGAAATAAATCAGAGATTCTGATGCTGGTAGAGCATTTTAGACCTACAAACTGATTACAATATGCACTGTACTGTACATCTTCCATATTCCATTCCGGGTTGTAGAGAGATGGAAAAATGACCACTAGGTGGCAGTGTTTACTCTTATTAAAAAAAAATATATATATATGTACAGGGCTGTCTTTTCCATTGGGCACGCTGGGCAGTTGCCCGGGGGCCCCACTTGCCTGGGGGGCCCCCCATCGGCTGCCCAGTGACCCCAGTAAAAAATGGTGGAGAGCGGCGGGTCAGAACTGTAGAACTGTATCGTGTCTACAGTCTCTGAGGGAGAGTCTGGAGAGGAGTCAAGAGTGGGAGCGTCGCCAGGATGGGGGTCATGGGAGAAGTCAGACACGAGGAGACAGTAGGATAAAACCAGAGCAGCCAAGCTGGAGCCATCTGACTGAGCCTTGCATGGTGCACCTTAGAGGAGGTCAGTGATAGCACCGCCAGGCCAGTCTAAGGGGCAGGTGGTTGCTGATGTAAGGGGGGAGTGAATACAAAAATAATAGTGACTCCCCCCTTTACCTTAGTGTATTTACTCTAGAGAAGGTGGTCTCTGGTCACCAGAGTGCCCCACACATCAGAGTTCCTGGTGTTCCCCTTTACATCAGAGTCTGCAGGATTCCCCCTTACAGTGCAAGGGGGAAATCAGTCTTAGGACCCTGATGTAAGTGGGAACTCTGATGTAAAGAGAAAGCAGTGGACTCTGATATAAGGTGGTCTCTGGTCACCAGAGCCCCCCTCCACATCAGAGTTCCCCATTACATCATGATCTGCAGCGTTCCCCTTTTTCATAAGAGTTCCCTTTCACTGTAAGGGGGAATCCTGCAGACTCTGATGTAAGAGGAAACTCTGAGCAGGCTGGGTTATAGTAACCTAACCTTCAATGTCAATGAAGACATTTGTAAAACTGTAATTTTAGGAACTTTTTTTGCAGTGCCGGTAAAAAAATGTGGTTCTGCCAGTAAATTTCATAATTTTTGTCAGTAAATTCTTGTGCGTGATTGTGTAGACAGGGCCCCAGTGCACTGTATTGCCCGGGGGCCTATAATGCTCTTAAGATGGCACTGTATATGTATATATATATATATATATATATATATATATATATATATATATATATATATATATATATATATATATATATATATATATATTGTGCATTGTCCTCTATAAAGCATAGAACAGAAAAACCTTGGGCAAGCAAAAGCAACTGTCTATTATCTAATGCAATGGATTCCAAAAATTCTTCATCAAAACTGGAGGTAAAAAGCAAACAACATTTAAGATGTGCTGAAGAAACTTCCTTTTGTTAAATTGTGGTTAGCACAGGAATGTGTTTTTATTAACCCCTTCAATACAGGGCTTTTATACCCACCTCAATACCGGGCCTATTCTGGCACTTCTCCCCTACATGTACAAATCATCATTCTTTTGCTAGAAAATTACTCAGAACCCCCAAACATTATATATAGTTTTTTTTAGCAGACACCCTAGGGAATAAAATGATGGTCATTGCAACTTTTTATCTCGCATGGTATTTGCTCAATCATTTTTCAAACGCCTTTTTTTGGGGGGAAAAAATGGATTCTAGAATAAAAAAAATAACAAAACAGTAAAGTTAGCCCAATTTTTTTTGTAAAATATGAAAGATGATGTTACGCCGAGTAAATAGATACCTAACACGTCACGCTTTAAAATTGCGCACACTCGTGGAATGGCGCCAAACTTTGGTACTTAAATATCTCCATAGGCAACGCTTTGATTTTGTTTACAGGTTAGCTGCTTAGAGTTACAGAAAAGGTCTAGTGCTAGAATTATTGTTGGCACTCTGCCGCACGCAGCGATACCTCACATATGTGGTTTGAACGGCGTTTACATATGTGGGTGGGACTTATGTGCGTGTTCGCTTCTGAGTGCGAGCGACCGTGGACAGGGGCGTTTTACATTTTTTTTATTATTATTTTTTTATTTACTTTTTTTTTTTTTTTTTACACTTTTTTTGTAAACATCCCTTGTAATAGGAATAGTGTGTGACAGGTCCTCTTTATGGAGAGATGCGGGGTCAATAAGACTCCACATCTCTCCTCCAGGCTGGAAAGAATGAGATTGTGAAAAAAAATTCACCGATCTCATGCTTACTAGCCGCAATTGCGGCTTTGTTTACTTCTGGGAACCCGGGCGTGACGTCATCACATCGCGCCCGGACCTCCAACAGTCATAGAGATGACTGGTGACCATCCGGCGCCGTGCGATTCTTTCTCCGGGCCCCCGTTGGCACAGGAGAAGCACCGGATGGCGGCGGGAGGGAGGGGATGTCCACTCCCGCTACCTATAAGAACGATCAAGCGGCGGAACTTTTTTGGGGGGGCGCAAACAAAAAAAAACATCAATTGCAGCCTCACTGTGCCATCAAACTTTCTCCACTGTGCCCTCAAACGTCGCCACTGTGCCATCAAACGCAGCCACTGTGCCCAGCAATTGTCACCACTGTGCCCAGCAATTGTCACCACTATGCCCAGCAATTGTCACCACTATGCCCAGAAATTGTCACCACTGTGCCCAGCAATTGCCGCCAGATTGCTTCCCCGTCCCCCAGCACTTACCTTTCTCGGGTCAGCCATGCTCCCTCAATGTCTTCTCCCAAGTCCCGCCCTCGATGTTGCTTCAGCCAATCAGGTTACCGGTAACCAGACCTGGTGAACCTGATTGGCTGAGACGCGTGCCAGTGTTAATCAGGGAACGCACACCCCCTGCATCCCCTGGTTAACTATTTAAAAGCCGATTAGAGCCAACAGGCTGTAATCGGAAAGCCTATCAGAGCCGCTGCCTCTGATAGGCACTTCCAAACACCAACAAACAGCTGTTATTCAGATGGCCGGCGCTCACCAGGGGGCCGGCCATCAGAATAGTGGGTGACAGCGGCGACAATACATAGAGATTCATGCATTGCATGAATCTCTATGTATTGTACACCTGACGGCACAGGGGAGAGAGGGGGTGGCGCTCCTGCACCCACTATGGACGCACCGCCGTTGGTGGCACTGATGAATTTCACTGATAGGCATCGCTGGTGGCACTGGCAGGCATTTTTGTTTTTCCCACTGATTGGCAGCTGCCTGGGCACAGATTGGCATTTCCCTGGTGGTATAGGGTGGCAAACCTTGTGGTCCAGTGTGGTGGCCTTCCCTAGTGGTCCATTGTGGCATCCTGGTGGTCCTGGCCAGGCATCCGAGGTGGGGCTGCGCTGATAATCAGCGCAGACCCCCTCGGTCAGGAGAGCTGCCCATCGGCTCTCCTCTACTCACGTCTGTCAGACACGAGTGAGGAAAAAACGATCAATGGCTCTTCCTGTTTACATCGTCATCAGCCGTGATTGGACACGGTTGATCACGTGGTAAAGAGCCTCCGTCAGAGTCACTAGGCCCTTCTGAGAGACCAGCCTTCTTCCTGGCTCTCTCAAGAAAGGGGGTTTCCTTGCATTCAGGACCACTTCAGCACACATTAGATCGCCATTCAGCAGCACCTTTGCCTGTCCCGAATATTTATCTCCTCCCCCAGCATGCACCATTGACATACACCCAGTGGCGTAGCGTGGGGGGTGCCAGGGGGACCACCGCCCCGGGCGCAAAATTTAGAGGGGCGCTGTCACAAGTGTGAAGAGGAGGGAGCACCAACAACAGATGGAACATAGGAACATATGCATGATGTCATCACTCCAGGCTTTACCAGTCATTATCAAGCACACTCTCCTCTTCCCTACAGCCACCGCTGTCTCACACAGTGGATCATGTGACCAGATTGGAGCAAGCTGAAAATAGGTAAGTCCATGGGTCAGGGTGGTGCAAATTACTTGCCTTGCCCCAGGCACTGACAATACACCTCCCACTGGATTGGCTGAAGAAAATATAAATATTCATAGCTTGGTTTTGTTTGTAAAATCTCATACTATAACCAGTGATCAAAAAAACTAAATAGAAATTGTAGCCCCCCGTTTTAGGACAAGGGGGCTACAGTAAAGTTCAAATTTTCAAAAATTCTTAATTATATTATTTCTTATTAATTATTAAAGTAGTGTGGTATTATACGGAAAAAAAAACAACAAGCACACACACTCACTTGCTGTGGCATCAGTCTGATGATGCAGCTTTCCCTTGTCGCTTCTAAGTCCAAAAATGTAGTGATCACATGACTGTTGATTGCTCAGGTCATGTAAAGGGGGCTCTAATGGGAAGCAAAATGTAGGAGGGGGTTCTGATGGAGACCCTGAGGTTTGAGGGATCTGATAGAACTATAGACAATAATGTAAGGGAGGCTCTAATTCCTAGCTCCCAACTGTCCCTGATTTGGAACAATGTCCCTCTTTCCTCCTCATTTGTTCCTCGTTTTGGTCTAATCTATATAGTGGAATAAAAAAAGGACTTTTTATCTATCAAAAAGTGTTTCCCAGCGCTAAACCTTCCATCCAATTTCTAAATTGCTGCATTTGTAAACTTCAAAAGCCAATAGAAAGGAATAGTAGTGGTAAAAACAAAACAAAAAAACACTTGTGGGTTTAGCTAATATATATTTTTTTGTATACTTCTCGTTTAAGGGGGGCGTGGCAGGGGGTATGTTTTATGCTTACATCCTTTTTGCTAATATGTGTCCCTCGTTACCATCTCAAAAAGTTGGGAGGTGTGCTAATGGAATATTGATGTAAGGATAGACTCTGATGGGGACCTTGAGGGGAGCTGTGTGCCACTAATGGGAGTTGTGTGCCACTAATGGGAGTTGTTTGCCACTAATGGGAGCTGTGTGCCACTAATGGGAGCTGTGTGCCACTAATGGGAGTTGTTTGCCACTAATGGGAGTTGTTTGCCACTAATGGGAGCTGTGTGCCACTAATGGGAGTTGTGTGCCACTAATGGGAGCTGTGTGCCACTAATGGGAGTTGTGTGCCACTAATGGGAGCTGTGTGCCACTAATGGGAGCTGTGTGCCACTAATGGGAGTTGTTTGCCACTAATGGGAGTTGTTTGCCACTAATGGGAGCTGTGTGCCACTAATGGGAGTTGTGTGCCACTAATGGGAGCTGTGTGCCACTAATGGGAGTTGTGTGCCACTAATGGGAGCTGTGTGCCACTAATGGGAGCTGTGTGCCACTAATGGGAGTTGTGTGCCACTAATGGGAGTTGTGTGCCACTAATGGGAGTTGTTTGCCACTAATGGGAGCTGTGTGCCACTAGAGGAAGTCGTGTGCAGTTAGAGGGAGTTTTATATCATTTGTGGAGGTTGTGTACCACTAGGGGGAGTTTTGTACCACTAGAGGGAGTTGTATATCATCAGTGGAGGTTGTGTACCACTATAGCAGTCTTTCTCAACTAGGCTTCCTCCAGAGGTTGCTAGGGGTTCCTCGAACAGTGAGAGACTTCTGCGTTCTAGCAGGGCTTTCCTGAGCCTGGAATAGTATTTCAAGGGCTCTTCCATGTTAAAAAGGTTTAGAAAGGCTACAGGATAGGGAGTTGCATATCACTAGAGGGAGTTGTGAACCTTTAGGGGGAGTTGTATACCACTTGGAGTAGTTGTATACCAATAGAGGGAGTTATTTACCACTAGGGGGAGTATTGTACCACTAGGGGGAGTTATATACCAATAGAGGGAGTTTTTTTTTTTTACCACTATGGAGAGTTGTGTACCACTAGGGGGAGTTTTGTACCACTAGGGAGAGGTTTGTACCACTAAGTAGAGTTTTGTACCACTAGGGAACGTTTTGTACCACTAGGGAGAGGTGTATACCAATAAAGGGAGTTGTTTACCACTATGGAGAGTTGTGTACCATTAGAGGGAGCGTTGTACCACTAAGGAGACTTGTGTACCACTAGGGGGAGCTGTGTACCACTAGGGAGAGTTGTATAACACTCTGGAGACTTGTGTACCACTAGGGGGAGTTTTGTACCACTAGAGGGAGTTTTATATCATCAGTGGAGGTTGTGTACCACTTAAGCAGCCTTTCTCAACTAGGCTTCCTCCAGAGGTTGCTAGGGGTTCCCTGAACAGTGAGAAACGTCTGCCTTCTAGCAGGGGTTTCCTGAGCCTGGAATGGTATTTCAAGGGCTCTTCCATGTTAAAAAGGTTTAGAAAGGCTGCACTAGAGGGAGTTGCAGTATGTGCAGCTAGAGAGAGTTGTAAATCACTAGAGGGAGTTGAGAACCTTTAGGGGGAGATCTATACCAGGGAGTTGTGTACCACTTGGAGGAGTTGTATACCAAGGAGGGAGTTGTTTGCCACTAGGGAGAGTTGTTTGCCACTAGGGAGAGTTGTTTGCCACTAGGGAGAGTTGTTTGCCACTAGGGAGAGTTGTGTACCACTAGGGAGAGGTTTGTACCACTAGGGAGAAGTTTGTACAACTAGGGAGACTTGTGTACCATTAGGGGGGGTTATATAACACTATGGAGATTGGTGTACCACTAGGGGGAGTTTTGTACCACTAGAGGGAGTTGTATATCATCAGTGGAGGTTGTGAACCACAATAGCAGTCTCTCAACTATGCTTCCTCCAGAGGTTGCTAGGGGTTCCCTGAACAGTGAGAAACTTCTGCCTTCTAGCAGGGGTTTCCTGAGCCTGGAATGGTATTTCAAGGGCTCTTCCACGTTAAAAAGGTTTAGAAAGGCTGCACTAGAGGGAGTTACAGTATGTGCAAATAGAGAGAGTTGTATATCACTAGAGGGAGTTGAGAACCTTTAGGGGGAGTTGTATAGCATGGAGTTTTGTACCACTTGGAGGAGTTGTATACCAAGGAGGGAGTTGTTTACCACTAGAGAGAGTTTTTTTTTACCACTAGGGAGAGTTGTGTACCACTTGGGGGAGTTTTGTACCACTAGGAAAAGGTTTGTACCACTAGGGAACATTTTGTACCACTAGGGAGACTTGTATGCCACTAGGGGGAGTTGTATAACACTATGGAGACTTGTGTACCACTAGGGGGAGTTGTATATCATCAGTGGAGGTTGTGCACCACAATAGCAGCCATTCTCAACTAAGCTTCCTCCAGAGGTTGCTAGGGGTTCCCTGAACAGTGAGAAACGTCTGCCTTCTAGCAGGGGTTTCCTGAGCCTGGAATGGTATTTCAAGGGCTCTTCCACGTTAAAAAGGTTTAGAAAGGCTGCACTAGAGGGAGTTACAGTATGTGCAAATAGAGAGAGTTGTATATCACTAGAGGGAGTTGAGAACCTTTAGGGGGAGTTCTATACTAGGGAGTTGTGTACCACTTGGAGGAGTTGTATACCAATAGAGGGAGTTGTTAACCACTTGGGAGAGTTGTGTACCACAAGGGGGAGTTGTTTACCCCTAGGGAAAGTTGTTTACCACTAAGGAGAGTTGTGTACCACTAGGGGTAGTTGTGTACCACTATGGAGAGTTATATATACCAATAGAGGGAGTTGTTTACCACTATGGAGAGTTGTGTACCACAAGGGGGAGTTGTTTACCCCTTGGGAAAGTTGTTTACCACTAGGGAGAGTTGTGTACCACTAGGGGGAGTTGTGTACCACTATGGAGAGTTGTGTACCAAAAGGGGGAGTTGTTTACCCCTAGGGAGAGTGGTTTACCACTGGGGGAAGTTGTGTACCACTAGGGGTAGTTGTGTACCACTATGGAGAGTTATATATACCAATAGAGGGAGTTGTTTACCACTATGGAGAGTTGTGTACCACAAGGGGGAGTTGTTTACCCCTTGGGAAAGTTGTGTACCACTAGGGGGAGTTGTGTACCACTAGGGAGAGTTGTATACCAATAGAGGGAGTTGTGTACCACTATGGAGAGTTATGTACCACAAGGGGGAGTTGTTTGCCCCTTGGGAGAGTTGTTTACCACTAGGGAGAGTTGTATACCAATAGAGGGAGTTGTGTACCACTATGGAGAGTTGTGTACCACAAGGGGGAGTTGTATATCATCAGTGGAGGTTGTGCACCACAATAGCAGCCATTCTCAACTAAGCTTCCTCCAGAGGTTGCTAGGGGTTCCCTGAACAGTGAGAAACGTCTGCCTTCTAGCAGGGGTTTCCTGAGCCTGGAATGGTATTTCAAGGGCTCTTCCATGTTAAAAAGGTTTAGAAAGGCTACACTAGAGGGAGTTACAGTATGTGCAAATAGAGAGAGTTGTATATCACTAGAGGGAGTTGAGAACCTTTAGGGGGAGTTCTATACTAGGGAGTTGTGTACCACTTGGAGGAGTTGTATACCAATAGAGGGAGTTGTTAACCACTTGGGAGAGTTGTGTACCACAAGGGGGAGTTGTTTACCCCTAGGGAAAGTTGTTTACCACTAAGGAGAGTTGTATACCAATAGAGGGAGTTGTGTACCACAAGGGGGAGTTGTTTACCCCTAGGGAGAGTTGTTTACCACTGGGGGAAGTTGTGTACCACTAGGGGTAGTTGTGTACCACTATGGAGAGTTATATATACCAATAGAGGGAGTTGTTTACCACTATGGAGAGTTGTGTACCACAAGGGGGAGTTGTTTACCCCTTGGGAAAGTTGTTTACCACTAGGGAGAGTTGTATACCAATAGAGGGAGTTGTGTACCACTATGGAGAGTTGTGTACCACAAGGGGGAGTTGTTTACCCCTAGGGAGAGTTGTTTACCACTGGGGGAAGTTGTGTACCACTAGGGGTAGTTGTGTACCACTATGGAGAGTTATATATACCAATAGAGGGAGTTGTTTACCACTATGGAGAGTTGTGTACCACAAGGGGGAGTTGTTTACCCCTTGGGAAAGTTGTGTACCACTAGGGGGAGTTGTGTACCACTAGGGGGAGTTGTGTACCACTAGGGGGAGTTGTGTACCACTAGGGAGAGTTGTATACCACTAGGAAGAGTTGTATACCAATAGAGGGAGTTGTGTACCACTATGGAGAGTTGTGTACCACAAGGGGGAGTTGTTTGCCCCTTGGGAGAGTTGTTTACCACTAGGGAGTGTTGTGTACCACTAGGGAGTGTTGTGTACCACTAAAATAATGTTTGTAAATGTCGTTGCTCATTATGGTCATGGACAGGTATCGGTATGGAATATTTCCACATCCAGATGATTGGAGATAATTAATCCCTGTACCAGTTCAGTACCGATATGATGAGGACAGACAGGACTATTAAACATTCACTCCATCAGTCAACACTGCTAAAGACATTTTGAGGCCAGATATTAAGTTTAATATTCTTTACTAAGTTGCAAAAAGATTCCTTGCTCTAAAACCGTCAGGACACAAACATTCTGGCTACCAGATCTCACACTGACAGTAATGTTGTAGGTAAAGCCAAGGCACATCAGCCCCACAATCCCCCCCCCCCCCCCCCCAATACCCCGATATGCTCCTAATTTTTTTTCCATTAAGGCTAAAACCTCACAAAGCAATTAGAAAAATGGAGGAGCCAGCTTAACTAATCTCATTCATTTTTTTTATTCATGAGCAAAATTGCCTTAGGGGGGGATGACCATCCCATAGTTCCTCGGGGGCGGAGTCAGTGGTGCATGCTTTTCAAAGCCGCTGAGCCCGAGATGTGAGCTGCATTGTCCTCCCCGACATCAGCTCTTGCTACAGGCGGGAGAAACGAGCGAATCTCCACTAGAAGATGGGCCGGAGCCATTGTGATAAAATCCTAGATCATCCCAGCCAAGAAGGGGGGCAGAAATAATCCCACTGTTCCTAACAAACAGACGATGATGAACATCCACAGGAATATTCGGTCTATGACCATTGCCACGTACTTCCAGTCTTCTTTTACCTAGGAAAAAAAAAAGAAAAAGAGATAAATGTAAATGAAAAGGAATCTTTTAAAAAATAGATCCAATTTTTTAAATTTGCATAAACTTAAAGGGAACATGTCACAGCATCAGTTTGGGCACTTGTATATCCCTTTCATGCCTAAGCCTATTTATGACATTTGGTGTTTACAAGTTAAAATCCATATTTTTTGCTAGAAAATTACTTAGAACCCCCAAACATTATATATATATTTTTTAGCAGAGAATCTAGTGAATAAAATGGCGATTGTTGCAATATTTTATGTCTCATGGTATTTGTGCGGCGGTGTTTCAAACGCAACTTTTTCGGAAAAATAATTTTTCATGAATTTTAAAAAAATGAAAAAGTAAAGTTAGTCCAATTTTTTTGCATAATGTGAAATATGATGTGGCGCCGAGTAAATAGATACCAAACATGTCATGCTTTATATTTGCACGCACTCGTGGAATGGCGACAAACTACAGTACCTAAAATTCTCCATAGGCGACGCTTTAAACTTTTTTTACGGTTACCAGATTGGAGTTACAGAGGAGGTCTAGGGCTAGAATTATTGCTCTCGCTCCAACGATCACGGCGATACCTCACATGTGTGATTTGAACACCGTTTTCATATGCGGGCGCGACTTCTGTATGCGTTTTCTTTTTTGTGCAAGCTCGCGGGGAGGGGGGGCACTTTACATTTTTATTTATTTATTCTTATTTATTTTATTTATTTTTATAATATCAAAAAGTCTTTTTTACATTTTGATCACTTTTATTGCTGTCACAAGGAATGTAAACATCCCTTGTGACAGTAATAGGTGGTGACAGGTACTCTTTATGGAGGGAACGGGGGTCTAAAAGACCTCCAATCCCTCCTTTGCACTTCAAAGTATTCAGATCGCCGAAAACGGTGATTCTGAATACTGTGCACTTTTTTAAATCCGGCGCCATTGGCAGCCGAGAAACCCGGAAGTGGCGTCATGACGTCGCTTCCGAGTTTCCATTGCGGAGACTGAATCAAAGCCGTTTACGGCTTAGTTTCAGTCTGCGCCTGGACACAGAAGGCGCCAGACGGAGGATCGGGTCTCCCGGTGGGACGGGAGGCCCGGTCAGAGCGGCGAGAGGCGGCGGGAGGAGGGGGGGATGTCCCCTCCCGCTCCTCCGGCATAACAACCGAGCGGTCTTTAGCCGCATTGGTTGTTATGTCTGGAAAGCCAATCACCCGCTCTAAACAGCGGTATCGGGATGATGCCTGCAGCTGTGGGCACCATCCCGGTATAACCCCGAAAAGCCGAGGACGCATATATGCGTTCGCTCGGCGTGAAAGGGATAAATGTATTCATTTTGAAGGTGAAGGTTCTGAGGCTTGTCGTCATGGACTTGGTCTGACTCCCTAGTACAAGTCACTGGCTTGGAACGGTCATGTAGTTAGTTAGGTTCTCATGCTTGTTCCAAGAAAGGAACCATTTAGATATGTCTAATTAAGACACCTCGGGGTGTATTTATAAAAAATGCCAGCAAAATCGAATGTTACTAGGCTATTTTTCCCTAGGTCAGCTGTTTTCCATCCATAAGAATAGCTTGAATCAGGAAACTACCACATTATGACCACTAGAGAGGGTTGTTGATATAAATACTTATTTAGTATGATTGTTAGCTCCATCTAGTGGCCATACAGTAGTATTTCCCTGATTTCTGCTATTCTTATGCTGTATGCACGTTGAAGATAAGCCACAGACCAGGACAAAACATTTCTTGACACCCCCCCCCCCCCCCCCCCCCCCCCCCATGCAATTTCACTCTCCACCTGCTCTGAGACATGCAATAAATATCAGCTAGACTTAAAATCAGTTTACTGTATCAGATCAGGCAGCAATTTCGATTGGTTGCCAGCGGTTACAACACATCATTACTGCTTACTGACTGGTGGCTAGAGGTTACAGCACACATTACGGCTCACTGATTAGTTGCTAGAGGTTACAGCACATCATTTCCTCACTGAAGGGGGCATGATATACATATAAATGCCAATTATATTTACATATGAATACCGCCGGCCGCCGCTATTTACATATGAATGCTGGTTATTTACATGTAAACACAGGGGGCCAGATTCACAAAGAGATACGACGGCGTATCTCCTGGTACGCCGTCGTATCTCTGAGTTCGTATCTATGCGGCTGATTCATAGAATCAGGTTCCGCATAGATCTCCCTAAGATCCGACAGGTGTAACTGTGTTACACCGTCGGATCTTAGGCTGCAATTCCAGGCCGGCCGCTAGGTGGCGTTTCGGTTTATTTACGCGTCGAATATGCAAATGAGGAGATACGCCGATTCAGAAACGAACGACTGCCCCGCGCTTTTTTTTTACGTCGTTTGCGTTCGGCTTTTTCCAGCGGATAGTTACCCCTGGGTCTATGAGGCGCAGCCAATGTTAAGTATGGCCGTCGTTCCCGCGTCGCGACTTAAAAATGTTATGTCGTTTGCGTAACTCGTCCGTGAATGGGGCTGGACGCCATTTCCGTTCACGTCAAAACCAATGACGTCCTTGCGACGTCATTTAGCGCAATGCACGCTGGGTAAATTTGCGGACGGCGCATGCGCTGTTATATCGGCGCGGGAACGCGCCTGATTTAAATACTACACGCCCCCTAGCCACGGAATTTGAATTCCGCCGGGGAATTTACGATACGCCGCCGCAAGTTTTGAGGTTAGTGCTTTGTGAATTAACCACTTGCCTCAAAAAACTTGCGGCGGCGGATCTTAAATCAGATCTAAAGATCCGCTAACCTATGTGAATCTGGCCCTCGGTCTGCAGGTGAGTTATCCTGTACACAAACAATAGCTGGGCAGCATTCGTGCAGCACTTCGCACTGAGATATCAGGATACAGCACAGGACTAAAACTGTCAAGGAACAAGGGAATTTCAACTGGGATAGTTGGCAAGTATGAAGCAGCTGCTTTGGGTCCCACAACAATGACAGGGCCCAGGGCAGCTTCCCCTTTTGCCCTGCCTTAAAGACGGCCCTGCCACAGATCCTAGCTATGGGCCAATTTAAAAAACGTATAATTGTCCAGATGTGGCCCACGGGCCACAGTTTGGAGACCCCTAGTCTAGATTGTTTCTGTGGCCATCATGAACAAAGGTGAAGTTGCCATATTGCTAATCTTTTTTGGAAAGCAATGCTCTTTTGCAGGGCTCAAAATTTCAAGTCCTGAGCTACTAGCCAGGCCTCAAGGGTTACTCGCCACCCTTGTGTCCTCAATGCAGCTATGTGTCTGCCAGTGCAGCCACATGTCCGCCAGTGCAGCCACGTGTCCCGCCAGTGCAGCCACGTGTCCGCCAGCATAGCCATGTGTTCCCAATTCAGCCTGTGTCCCCAATGCAACTATGTGTTGCTATTGCAGCCTGTGTCCGCCAGTGCAGCCTGGGTTCGCCAGTGCAGCTCTGTGTCCCCAATGCAGCCCTGTGTCCCCAATGCAGCTCTGTCTCCCCAATGCAGCCATGTGTCCCCAATGCAGCCATGTGTCCCCAATGCAGCCCTGTGTCCCTATTGCAGCCCTGTGTCCCCAATGCAGCTCTGTCTCCCCAATGCAGCTCTGTCTCCCCAATGCAGCTTTGTCTCCCCAATGCAGCCCTGTGTCCCCAATGCAGCTCTGTCTCCCCAATGCAGCTTTATCTCCCAATGCAGCTTTGTCTCCCCAATGCAGCTCTGTGTCCCCAATGCAGCTTTGTCTCCCAATGCAGCTCTGTGTCCCCAATGCAGCTCTGTGTCCCCAATGCAGCCACGTGTCCCCAATGCAGCCATGTGTCCCCAATGCAGCTATGTCTCCCCAATGCAGCTCTGTGTCCCCAATGCAGCTATGTCTCCCCAATGCAGCCCTGTGTCCCCAATGCAGCTCTGTCTCCCCAATGCAGCTCTGTCTCCCCAATGCAGCCATGTGTCCCCAATGCAGCCCTGTGTCCCCAATGCAGCTCTGTGGCCCCCAATGCAGCTTTGTCTCCCCAATGCAGCTTTGTCTCCCCAATGCAGCTCTGTGTCCCCAATGCAGCTTTGTCTCCCCAATGCAGCTCTGTGTCCCCAATGCAGCTTTGTCTCCCCAATGCAGCCATGTCTCCCCAATGCAGCTCCGTGTCCCCAATGCAGCTCCGTGTCCCCAATGCAGCTCTGTGTCCCCAATGCAGCTTTATCTCCCCAATGCAGCTTTGTCTCCCCAATGCAGCTCGGTCTCCCCAATGCAGCCTTGTGTCCCCAATGCAGCCATGTGTCCCCAATGCAGCCTTGTGTCCCTATTGCAGCCCTGTGTCCCCAATGCAGCTCTGTCTCCCCAATGCAGCCTCTGTGTCCCCATGCATAAAGTCCAAGTTAGGTTAATGATGCTGAGAATTCTAAGAAGCCTCGGATATTCTCTGCTGATAGGAATATGTCCCTACGGTATTCTATACCTGCGTCTGTGAGATGCTCATGGGAGCAGAACCACTTCTATCGGGTGAGATTTAGAAGCAATAAATAAGCACATATTCAATTGAGGGTAAGTGCACATGAATCATCCCCCCGGCACAAAAAATGTGACTTAAGGCCAAGTTTTCAATGAAATCCTCTTTATAGCAGCTTTTAAACTGATGAGAACAGTACAATAAAATCAATTGTGCGCCTTTCTGCTGGAATGATATTTATATATCCTATAAAGCACACTGGAGGTTCATCACTCACCTCTCACCTTCCTCTGTGTGAGCTTGGTTGCTTGGGGTGGCCTATCTCATCGTGTACATTCTCCATGGGCAAAACCCCTTATGGTGATAAGTAGGTAGAATTCTTACCATTATGCCTGTACTGATGTACTGGGGCCACTTTAGCCCAATTGGGTCCTTATAGTCTGCTGCAGTGTCAAACTGGGGAGGGGTAACCCTTTAAACGGATGTGTAATTCTCTTATGGTTTATCCTCCTCTGGGGCTTGGGTGTCCTGGGCAATGGACAGGGCTGTCCATGGCAAAAGCTCTACGTCAGTGATGGCGAACCTTGGCACCCTAGATGTTTTGGACTTCATTTCCCATGATGCTTAACGACACTGCAGAGTTCATGAGCATCATGGGAAATGTAGTTCCAAAACATCTGGGGTGCCAAGGTTCGCCATCACTGCTCTACGTCTTTACCAATTAAGCTGGATATCCACTAGAGCAGCTGCGTTGGGGAGACAAAGCTGCATTGGGGACACGGAGCTGCATTGGGGAGACCGAGCTGCATTGGGGAGACCGAGCTGCATTGGGGACACAGAGCTGCATTGGGGACACAGAGCTGCATTGGGGACACAGAGCTGCATTGGGGAGACAAAGCTGCATTGGGGACACAGAGCTGCATTGGGGAGACCGAGCTGCATTGAGGAGACCGAGCTGCATTGGGGAGACCGAGCTGCATTGGGGAGACCGAGCTGCATTGGGGAGAACGAGCTGCATAGGGGACACAGAGCTGCATTGGGGAGACCGAGCTGCATTGGGGAGACAAAGCTGCATTGGGGACACAGATCACCAATGTAAGGAACATTCTTCTCACTGATCACCAATGTAAGGGACATTCTTCCCACTGATCACCAATGTAAGGAACATTCTTCTCACTGATCACCAATGTAAGGGACATTCTTCCCACTGATCACCAATGTAAGGGACATTCTTCCCGCTTCTCGGCCTTTTGGCTAAGATCAAGTGTAGTATCTGTTCTTATCAGTTGCCAATAGGTGGTGCTAAGCTGACTGTCCCCGGTACCCTGTGGCAGGGGGAAAGGGATGGCAGTCGGCGGACGCTAAGCCTGTTGGTGTGGAGGTGGAAGCCTTCTGATTTGGACAGAGAGGCATGAGGTTGAAGCCAAGAGGCCGGGTCCCTGGCCGTTGGCCTGGATTTGGTGGTATCTGCCCCAGTCAGTTGTTCTGGAGGGAACCCCTTGCTTCTCCTTTAACCGGGAAGGAGCGGGTAGTACTTCCAGAATGTGATTAGGTGGGAGAGTTAGGGGTTGTGGGGTGGAGTCTGCGTCAGTAGGCTCTCCCCAACCTCTTCTCCACCTTCCTGGCTGGGAAGGGTGCTGCCCGGTCCGGACCGGGGGCTAGGGACCGTTGAAAAGCCCGTGGAGATTGTGCCCCTGAGTGGCAGTCCCAGGGGTGCCATACATTGCACGAGTGTTGAGGGGCACTCATCGTGTGGCACCTTCAGGTCACTGATCTCCACAACACACTTTTCACACCTGGCCGCTTGGGCCGGGCCTTTTGGCTAGGACCAGTGGTGGAATTTTATCCCTGGCCGGAGGGCCGGCCAATGTATTTCACATTGGTCACTTTCCTCAACCTTTCCATCTTCTTTTCCCCACTTCTTTTATTATTTTCTCCCCGTGTGTTGTTTTGTTTGTCACTTTTTTGTGTGGTGCTTGCACTTTATGTGTGGCGAGTAGGGTGCTGGTCCTCGGGCCCGGTCTCTGAAAGTCTTGGAGTTGGTGGACTCGGCCTTCTGGTTAGGTTCACACGGCTCTCATGGGGTCTCCCTTCGGGGGAGCCTCACCGAGGAGGGTTCTGTTTTCGGCAGTCCCTCTGAGGATGTTGGGTCCTTGTGGCTTTCGGCTGGCTTGGACCAGATGGGTCCTTGTGGCTTCGGCTGCTTGGGGACCACAGTTTACCTCTTTTCCTGCCAGGAGCCTAACGCCCCGGGGGATCAGAGACGGGTCCTTTTCGGAGGACCACTGACGTTTGCACCCGTCGCAGTTTTTTTGTGATGTCACTCTTTATGTGTGTGCACATTTTTTCCCTGCACCGGGTGTGGAGTTTTTGGGTTGTGTTTGCACGCCACAGGCTTTTCATAGAAAAAACTTGGACTTTATGGTTTTTTTCAATGGGACTCGTCCCTACCACTTTAACCATATAGGCAATGTAGGCATCTGTCACAGGCCAACTGATCCTGGAGACCCTCCAGACCCAGGACCATTTCTATCCCTGGGGGAGCTGCCATTGCCTGAGAGTGGCAGGTTCGGGTTCTGGGAAAGAATCGATTTAATTTATTGTAAAAGCAAGTGTAAGAAACCCGAGTCACCAGACTGGATTGTTGGCATCACAGCTGCATGAGCATCCAAGGATTTTGGTTGGCTCGTTTCACAGCAAGGAGCGACATGATATCCTCACTATGTATGTCATTTATTCAGGTCATGGCATATGACCTGAAGAATGGGAAGAATGCCCCTTACCTTGGTGATCAGTGGGAAGAATGTTCCTTATATTGGTGATCAGTGGGAAGAATGTCCCTTACATTGGTGATCAGTGGGAAGAATGCTCCTTACATTGGTGATCAGTGGGAAGAATGTTCCTTACATTGGTGATCAGTGAGAAGAATGTTCCTTACATTGGTGATCAGTGGGAAGAATGTTCCTTACATTGGTGATCAGTGGGAAGAATGTTCCTTACATTGGTGATCAGTGGGAAGAATGTCCCTTACATTGGTGATCAGTGGGAAGAATGTCTCTTACATTGGTGATCAGTGGGAAGAATGGCCCTTACATTGGTGATCAGTGGGAAGAATGTTCCTTACATTGGTGATCAGTGGGAAGAATGTCCCTTACATTGGTGATCAGTGGGAAGAATGGCCCTTACATTGGTGATCAGTGGGAAGAATGCTCCTTACATTGGTGATCAGTGGGAAGAATGTTCCTTACATTGGTGATCAGTGAGAAGAATGTCCCTTACATTGGTGATCAGTGAGAAGAATGTTCCTTACATTGGTGATCAGTGGGAAGAATGTTCCTTACATTGGTGATCAGTGGGAAGAATGTTCCTTACATTGGTGATCAGTGGGAAGAATGTCCCTTACATTGGTGATCAGTGAGAAGAATGCTCCTTACATTGGTGATCAGTGAGAAGAATGTTCCTTACATTGGTGATCAGTGGGAAGAAGGAGGAGGACACACCCTAGGAGCTCTCTGAGAGAACCAACCCTTTTCAAGCCTGGGCCTTGCCTGCTAGCTTGGCCCAGGAATAATGCCTGATCCTGGGGGAGGCCCCGGGACGGATCCCCCTGATGATACGGGGCCTAGTGAGGAGGAGGTGGAGGATCTGTCTGTAGGTCCAGGCCCTGCTGTGGATGCAAATGTCTTCAGTCAGAAGAGCATTGATCGTTTTAGGGCGATTGGAAGAGCTGAAGAAAAACTTAAAATTTTGAAGGCTGAACACAAATCCTTCAAAATCAAGTATTTCCAGGCCTGGAGTAAAAATCGTTTGGCCATGAAGCCTGAGTTGCAGGAATTGGAGGAAAAGGTAAAGGAACAATCTTTATTATTGGAAAAGCTGAAAGATAAAAGTGGAGAAAAGTTTAATAATAAGAGGAGATTTGCCAGCCAGACAGCAAGTTCCAGGGACCAGCCTCAGATAATGGATGACCCGGGTCCATCTGCCTCTGCACCTCTCCCTCCATGTCAGGGCTTGGAATCGCCGACGGCAACCAGCCAGGGGGTTGAGAGTGAGCATGGCACCCTGAAATGTATCCAGGAGATGGAGTCACCCCTGAAAGCAAACAAGCCTGCTAATACAGAAGTCCCTGAAGCAAAGCCAGTACAGGTGGAGAAATCTCAGCACACCTCACTGCCTTCCAACATGTCTGCCCAACCTGCTGTGGTGGACGGTGTCCTGACTGAGGAGCAGAAAGGGAAGGCCTTGTGCAAAGCGCTGCCTGGAGTTTCTGCTGGGACCTGTAGTTCCTCTGTACAAGGTATGCCTGTTACCAGCAATGAGATTGCCTCACCTGAGCCTCCCTGTGGTGGGGGAGGGGATCAGCATATTGCACCATGTGCAGTGGAAGAAGCAATGGAGGTTTCACCTGTTGCAGTGTCAGACCAGCCTGCACTATCCCCTGATGACAACCCTGTCCTGACAGAAGAGAACCGACCAGCTGAAGCTTCTACAAGCACAGCAGTGGGAACTGACACTGCTGGGAAGACTGCAGGAACTGTGAATATTCCAGCAAGTATTAAGAATGACAGTAATGATAAAACAATGGATGTGGTGGGTGGTGAAGGGGTTAATACTGCTGGGAAAAATAAAAATGACATTCCTCCCCTGCTCAGCAGAGGAAAGACTCACCGATTGTTCAGACCAAATCTGTGCAATCGATATCTGCTGCAAATGTGTCAGATGGTTCAAAACAAACCAATGGTTTATCTGCTGGGACCTACGCGTCAGTTTTGGGGGGTCGCACCAAGGAGGGTGGGGGGAATGGTGCAAATGTTGGTGGTCACAATTTGGGGGGTTTAGTGGGGGGATGGTTGGTGGGTATAAGCGGAGAAACGTGGTCCAGTTGAAGTGGGAGGGGGAGGGGACCCCACCAGTAAGGGGGAGGGTGGCAGAGTTGATCCTGGAAATGGGGTTCAAAGTCGCAGACATTTTTGCTTTGATTTGTCCCGTTGGGAGTTTGATTTATCCTTTGTAAAACCTGAGGGTCTGGATTTATTTTGGGAACGTTTTAGGGGGCGCAGGGACCTTCCGCAGTGGAATGGTTGGATGCCAAAGGTGGTTTCCAGGCAGCCTCTAATAAAATCAGTGACGATCCTCGTGCGTAACGAATCCATCCCAGAGGCTGATTTGGTAGTATGGTTACGCCGATATGGTGAGGTCCTCGCTCCACTGAGGAAGGTCCTTGATCAGCATGGGATATGGACAGGGGCCTGGACAGTGTCACTAAAATTGGGGGTGCTGGGAAATGTTGTTCAACATCTGCCCTGTTCAGCCTTTCTGGGGAGGGACAGGCTGACCATTTTTTACCAGGGTCAGCTAAGGTGTGCAATTAAATGTGGTGACAAGGGCCACTTTGCCTCCACCTGCACCCGCAAGAAATGCTCTTTGTGCCAGGAGCTCGGCCATTTGGCTAAAGACTGTACTGACATTCGGCAATTTGTGCCAAAAACTTGGTCACCCCTACAGTCAATGCCCGGAGGCATTACATAACCTGCCAGGGTTGGAGGCTGAGCTGCAGAGGCTGGATAAGGAGGACGAGGCCACTGAAACTGTTGTTGTCCCTCCTGTGTCTGTGACACCTGTTTCTGTTCCCCCTAGTGATGTGGTCCCTGAGTCTGTCCCTTCGTGTCTGTGACATCTGTTTCTGTCCCCCCTAGAGATGTGGTCCCTAAATCTGTCCCTCTTGTCCCTAATCCATCTATTCGTAGATCCTCCAGACTGGCGGAGGCTGCTGGGGGGGCAGGTTTAGCGTATCTTCCCACTCAGCCTCCAGTCCCTGCCCCTCGGCAGCGCAGCGTGGTCAGGGGAATGTGGGGTGCTGGATGGGGGTGGGGCTGATGGAAGGGTATCCATACCCCATGTCTCACATTCCGTTGATGGGGATTCGGATGAGAGGGTGGGAGAAGATTAGGAGGAGGAAAAAATGAAGAGAAAGACAAGAAAACCGGTCGTCTCTTCCTCAGAGTCGGATCCAAGAGGGGTTCCCCTTGGTAACCCCTTTTCTGTGTTGTCGGGTGATGAGATGTCCTTGTCTTCCTCTTTTTCATCTATGGATGAGGGGGAGTCACGTAGTTTGAAGAGAGCGGTTTCTGGTGATGAGAGTGTGGTGAAGGTCAAAAACGACTACCCCAATCATCCTGATGGCAGTTCCCCCTCCGATAAAGGTGGCGACCATTAATGTCGCCAGCATTAAATCTGCAAGAGCTCGTGATATGGCCTTATTTTTGCTCAGTGAGTTTGATGCTGAGATTTTATTTTTGCAAGAGACCTGGCTCCATACTTTGGCCGATGTCCATCTGGCAAAAAGGGAGTGGAGATGCGGTCCCTCCTTTTGGTCTCTTGCAGCGGAGTTGCGGTACTTTTGAAAACCGATATGGTAACGTGCCGGCGGGTAATTGAGGTAGAAATAGGTGGATGCATGGTGTTGGACGTTTCTTAGAAGGGCTGCATGCATATTGGGTGCGGGTTTTTCTTGACCTTGCAGGTTTGTCTGGTGTAGTGGTGTGAGTTTGTATTAAGATTTATTTTCCTGGTGATTACATGATTTTTGTTTTGCTGTAAAGTCTTTTGTTTGAGAGCAGATTTGCTATATTTATTTTCATTTATGTAAATATGTGTATTTTAGTATATCTTATAGTGATTTTATGCTTTTTGTTTGCAAGACTTTTAATAAACAAAATTGGGAAGAATGTCCCTTACATTGGTGATCAGTGGGAAGAATGTCCCTTACATTGATCAGTGGGAAGAATGTTCCTTACATTGGTGATCAGTGAGAAGAATGTCCCTTACATTGGTGATCAGTGGGAAGAATGTCCCTTACATTGGTGATCAGTGGGAAGAATGCTCCTTACATTGGTGATCAGTGGGAAGAATGTTCCTTACATTGGTGATCAGTGAGAAGAATGTTCCTTACATTGGTGATCCTGGGAAGAATGTTCCTTACATTGGTGATCAGTGGGAAGAATGTCCCTTACATTGGTGATCAGTGAGAAGAATGTCCCTTACATTGGTGATCAGTGGGAAGAATGTCCCTTACATTGGTGATCTGTGGGAAGAATGTTCCTTACATTGGTGATCAGTGAGAAGAATGTCCCTTACATTGGTGATCAGTGGGAAGAATGTTCCTTACATTGGTGATCAGTGGGAAGAATGTCCCTTACATGGTGATCAGTGGGAAGAATGTCCCTTACATTGGTGATCAGTGAGAAGAATGTCCCTTACATTGGTGATCAGTGGAAGAATGTCCCTTACATTGGTGATCAGTGGGAAGAATGTTCCTTACATTGGTGATCAGTGGGAAGAATGTCCCTTACATTGGTGATCAGTGGGAAGAATGTCCCTTACATTGGTGATCAGTGGGAAGAATGCTCCTTACATTGGTGATCAGTGAGAAGAATGTCCCTTACATTGGTGATCAGTGGGAAGAATGCTCCTTACATTGGTGATCAGTGAGAAGAATGTTCCTTACATTGGTGATCAGTGAGAAGAATGTTCCTTACATTGGTGATCAGTGAGAAGAATGCTCTTTACATTGGTGATCAGTGAGAAGAATGTTCCTTACATTGGTGATCAGTGGGAAGAATGTTCCTTACATTGGTGATCAGTGAGAAGAATGTCCCTTACATTGGTGATCAGTGGGAAGAATGCTCCTTACATTGGTGATCAGTGGAAGAATGTTCCTTACATTGGTGCAGGGATGTATCTTGGCCTAGCCGAGACTTTGCGGGGGCGGCGCGGCCGCCTTCCAGCTCCCTCATAAATTTAGCCCCCGGCACGGCGGCCTGTAGCGTGGTACTTGGCCAGGGGGAGGGAGCGACTGACGCAGTGACGCCCGCATTAAACGGCCGGTGATTAGCCAGACCAGGTGCATGTCATACCAGAGGCGGGCTCATATAGAGGTATGAGGAGGGTACAGAGGTATGAGGGGGGTACAGAGGTGCGGGGAGGGTACAGAGGTGTGGGGAGGGTACAGAGGTATGAGGAGGGTACAGAGGTGCGGGGAGAGTACAGAGGTGCGGGGAGGGTACAGAGGTCACATCAGTCCCTGCCCTCAAGGAGCTTACAATCTAAAGTCCCTAACTCGCATTCATACAAATGTTGCCTTCAATTTGAGATATCACAAGTAAACTTTCACTCTCCCATAAGTAAGAAGCCTAAAGGGCTAAAGCTCTCATTCATTTAGAAAGACATATCCATGTGGCAAATCTCTTCTGCTTTTAGGCCTGTTGGCATTGCAAAACAATCTGTTGTGCCACTGGCTAGTTTTTACGCATTTCATATGTCTGAGGGCTGTTTTAGAAAGACATCTGCCTGTGCCTGGGGTCTCTGCATTTGCCTGTTGGGGTTGCCATCATGCTGGAATGCCACTGGCCATTTTGTACCCTTCCAAACTTAAGGGTGGAAGACAGTGGTGGTGCGCCAATATCTATCACCATAGATAGATTTATGCATTGTATGAATCTATCTATGGTTGCTGCTGCCACCCCCTATTCAGGTGTCCGACCCTTGTCGGGGTGCTGGATGGGGGGGGGCTGATGGAAGGGTATCCTTGGTGATCAGTGGGAAGAATGCTCCTTACATTGGTGATCAGTGAGAAGAATGTCCCTTACATTGGTGATCAGTGGGAAGAATGCTCCTTACATTGGTGATCAGTGAGAAGAATGTTCCTTACATTGGTGATCAGTGAGAAGAATGTTCCTTACATTGGTGATCAGTGAGAAGAATGCTCTTTACATTGGTGATCAGTGAGAAGAATGTTCCTTACATTGGTGATCAGTGGGAAGAATGTTCCTTACATTGGTGATCAGTGAGAAGAATGTCCCTTACCTTGGTGATCAGTGGGAAGAATGCTCCTTACATTGGTGATCAGTGGGAAGAATGCTCCTTACATTGGTGATCAGTGGGAAGAATGTTCCTTACATTGGTGCAGGGATGTATCTTGGCCTAGGCCGAGACTTTGCGGGGGGCGGCGCGGGCCGCCTTCCAGCTCCCTCATAAATTAGCCCCCGGCACGGCGGCCTGTAGCGTGGTACTTGGCCAGGGGAAGGGAGCGACTGACGCAGTGACGCCCGCATTAAACGGCCGTGATTAGCCAGACAGGTGCATGTCATACCAGAGGCGGGCTCATATAGAGATGAGGAGGGTACAGAGGTATGAGGGGGGTACAGAGGTGGGGAGGGTACAGAGGTGTGGGGAGGGTACAGAGGTGCGGGGAGGGTACAGAGGTATGAGGAGGGTACAGAGGTGCGGGGAGGGTACAGAGGTCACATCAGTCCCTGCCCTCAAGGAGCTTACAATCTAAAGTCCCTAACTCGCATTCATACAAATGTTGCCTTCAATTTGAGATATCACAAGTAAACTTTCACTCTCCCATAAGTAAGAAGCCTAAAGGGCTAAAGCTCTCATTAATTTAGAAAGACATATCCATGTGGCAAAGCTCTCTGCTTTTAGGCCTGTTGGCATTGCAAACAATCTGTTGTGCCACTGGCTAGTTTTTACGCATTCATATCTCTGAGGGCTGTTTTAGAAAGACATCTGCCTGTGCCTGGGGTCTCTGCATTTGCCTGTTGGGGTTGCCATCATGCTGGAATGCCACTGGCCATTTTGTACCCTTCCAAACTTAAGGGTGAAAGACAGTGGTGGTGCGCCAATAATGGGCACAGGAGCGCCACCCCCTCTCTCCTGTCACCCCTCCATAACCATAGATAGATTCATGCATTGCATGAATCAATCTATGGTTGCTGCTGCCACCCCCATTCAGGTGTCCGACCCCTTGTCGGGGTGCTGGATGGGGGTGGGGCTGATGGAAGGGTATCCTTGGTGATCAGTGGGAAGAATGCTCCTTACATTGGTGATCAGTGAGAAGAATGTCCCTTACATTGGTGATCAGTGGAAAATGCTCCTTACATTGGTGATCAGTGAGAAGAATGTTCCTTACATTGGTGATCAGTGAGAAGAATGTTCCTTACATTGGTGATCAGTGAGAAGAATGCTCTTTACATTGGTGATCAGTGAGAAGAATGTTCCTTACATTGGTGATCAGTGGAAGAATGCTCCTTACATTGGTGATCAGTGGGAAGAATGTTCCTTACATTGGTGATCAGTGGGAAGAATGCTCCTTACATTGGTGATCAGTGGGAAGAATGCTCCTTACATTGGTGATCAGTGGGAAGAATGACCCTTACATTGGTGCAGGGATATATCTTGGCCTAGGCCAAGACTTTGCAGGGGGCGGCGCGGCCGCCTTCCAGCTCCCTCATAAATTTAGCCCCCGGCACGGCGGCCTGTAGCGTGGTACTTGGCCAGGGGGAGGGAGCGACTGACGCAGTGACGCCCGCATTAAACGGCCGGTGATTGGCCAGACCAGGTGCATGTCATACCATAGGTGGGCTCATATAGAGGTATGAGGAGGGTACAGAGGTATGAGGAGAGTACAGAGGTGCGGGGAGGGTACAGAGGTGCGGGGAGGGTACAGAGGTGCGGGGAGGGTACAGAGGTGCGGGGAGGGTACAGAGGTATGAGGAGGGTACAGAGGTGCGGGGAGGGTACAGAGGTCACATCAGTCCCTGCCCTCAAGGAGCTTACAATCTAAAGTCCCTAACTCGCATTCATACAAATGTTGCCTTCAATTTGAGATATCACAAGTAAACTTTCACTCTCCCATAAGTAAGAAGCCTAAAGGGCTAAAGCTCTCATTCATTTAGAAAGACATATCCATGTGGCAAATCTCTCTGCTTTTAGGCCTGTTGGCATTGCAAACAATCTGTTGTGCCACTGGCTAGTTTTTACGCATTCATATGTCTGAGGGCTGTTTTAGAAAGACATCTGCCTGTGCCTGGGGTCTCTGCATTTGCCTGTTGGGGTTGCCATCATGCTGGAATGCCACTGGCCATTTTGTACCCTTCCAAACTTAAGGGTGAAAGACAGTGGTGGTGCGCCAATAATGGGCACAGGAGCGCCACCCCCTCTCTCCTGTCACCCCTCCATAACCATATATAGATTCATGCATTGCATGAATCAATCTATGGTTGCTGCTGCCACCCCCTATTCAGGTGTCCGACCCCTTGTCGGGCGCCGGGAGCCTGTATTACAGCAGCGTTTTTTTTTTTGGTAAACAGCGGGCGCAATGCTGTGAGTTTGCTGTTTACTCAGTGTTGTGTTAGGGAAGCGAATAAATCACTTTCCTAACACTGACCCGCCTCTCAGCCAATCAGGTGCTCGGGTCTGGTTACCTGTCACCTGATTGGCTCAAGTGACAGGCGCTGTGATTGGACGTCTATCAGGCATCCATTTATAGCAGAGGATGGGAGAACACATCTAGGACTCGGAGCGTGGAGGACAGCGCCCAGACAGGTAAGTGCCGGGCGGGGGATGCACACTGGCAGCATTTGATGGGGCACAGTAGCGGCATTTGATGGGGCACAGTAGCGGCAATTGATGGGCACACTGGCAGCAATTGATGGGCACACTGGCAGCAATTGATGGGCACGCTGGCAGCAATTGATGGGGCAAACTAGGTGCAATTGATGGGCACTCTGGCGGCACATGATGTGCCAGCTGGCGGCAAATGATGGGGCACACTGGCGGCAAATGATGGGGCACACTGGCGGCAATTGATGGGGCACACTGGTGGCAATTGAGAGTTACAGTAGCTGCGTTTGATGGCACAGCGGCTGCGTTTGATTGCCACAGTGGCTGCATTTGATGGCTCATCGGCTACGTTTGATGGGTACAGTGGTTGCGTTTGATGGGTACAGTGGTTGCATTTGATGGCACAGCGGCTGCGTTTGATGGGTACAGTGAAACTGCAAATTATGTTTTTTTTTTTTTCAGTCTGTTTGCCCCCCCATAAAAAAAATTGGAGCACCAACCGCCACTCAACCCTAGTGACACCACTTATCAGTACCTGACCTTAACCCTACTGAAAACTTTAAGGATGAAATGTAATGGCCGTTGTCATCCAACATGGGGGGGGGATTAAAAAGGAGATTGTAGCAGAGAAAGATCAGGCCCTTGTGGCAGAGCTGAGTAGGGCTGTATGGCAGAGCTGTGTAGGGCTGTATGGCAGAGCTGCGTAGGGCTGTATGGCAGAGCTGTGTAGGGCTGTATGGCAGAGCTGTGTAGGGCTGTATGGCAGAGCTGTGTAGGGCTGTATGGCAGAGCTGTGTAGGGCTGTATGGCAGAGCTGTGTGGGGCTGTATGGCAGAGCTGTGTAGGGCTGTATGGCAGAGCTGTGTAGGGCTGTATGACAGAGCTGTATGGCAGGGCTGTGTAGGGCTGTATGGCAGGGCTGTATGGCAGGGCTGTGTAGGGCTGTAAGGCAGGGCTGTATGGCAGGGCTGTGTAGGGCTGTATGGCAGGGCTATGTAGGGCTGTATGGCAGAGCTGTATAGGGCTGTATGGCAGGGCTGTATGGCAGAGCTGTGTAGGGCTGTAAGGCAGGGCTGTATGGCAGGGCTGTGTAGGGCTGTATGGCAGGGCTGTGTAGGGCTGTATGGCAGAGCTGTGTAGGGCTGTATGGCAGGGCTGTATGGCAGAGCTGTGTAGGGCTGTAAGGCAGGGCTGTATGGCAGAGCTGTGCGGGGCTGTATGGCAGAGCTGTGTAGGGCTGTATGGCAGAGCTGTGCAGGGCTGTATGGCAGAGCTGTGTAGGGCTGTATGGCAGAGCTGTGTAGGGCTGTATGGCAGAGCTGTGTAGGGCTGTATGGCAGAGCTGTGTGGGGCTGTATGGCAGAGCTGTGTGGGGCTGTATGGCAGAGCTGTGTAGGGCTGTACGGCAGAGCTGTGTAGGGCTGTACGGCAGAGCTGTGTAGGGCTGTATGGCAGAGCAGTGTAGGGCTGTATGGCAGAGCTGTGTAGGGCTGTATGGCAGAGCTGTGTAGGGCTGTATGGCAGAGCTGTGTGGGGCTGTATGACAGAGCTGTGTGGGGCTGTATGGCAGAGCTGTGTAGGGCTGTATAGCAGAGTTGTGTAGGGCTGTATGGCAGAGCTGTATAGGGCTGTATGGCAGAGCTGTGTAGGGCTGTATAGCAGAGCTGTGTAGGGCTGTATGACAGAGCTGTGTAGGGCTGTATAGCAGAGCTGTGTAGGGCTGTATGGCAGAGCTGTATAGGGCTGTATGGCAGAGCTGTGTCGGGCTGTATGGCAGAGCTGTGTAGGGCTGTATGACAGAGCTGTGTGGGGCTGTATGGCAGAGCTGTGTAGGGCTGTATGGCAGAGTTGTGTGGGGCTGTATGGCAGAGCTGCGTAGGGCTGTATGGCAGAGCTGTGCAGGGCTGTGTGGCAGAGCTGTATGGCAGAGCTGTGTAGGGCTGTATGGCATAGCTGTGTAGGGCTGTATGGCAGAGCTGTGCAGGGCTGTGTGGCAGAGCTGTATGGCAGAGCTGTGTAGGGCTGTATGGCAGAGCTGTGTAGGGCTGTATGGCAGAGCTGTGTAGGGCTGTATGGCAGAGCTGTGTAGGGCTGTATGGCAGAGCTGTGCAGGGCTGTACGGCAGAGCTGTGCAGGGCTGTACGGCAGAGCTGTGCAGGGCTGTACGGCAGAGCTGTGCAGGGCTGTACGGCAGAGCTGTGCAGGGCTGTACGGCAGAGCTGTGCAGGGCTGTACGGCAGAGCTGTGCAGGGCTGTACGGCAGAGCTGTGTAGGGCTGTACGGCAGAGCTGTGTAGGGCTGTACGGCAGGGCTGTGTAGGGCTGTACGGCAGAGCTGTGTAGGGCTGTATGGTAGGGCTGTGTAGGGCTGTATGGTAGGGCTGTGTAGGGCTGTATGGTAGGGCTGTGTAGGGCTGTATGGCAGAGCTGTGTAGGGCTGTATGGCAGGGCTGTGTAGGGCTGTATGGCAGAGCTGTGTAGGGCTGTATGGCAGAGCTGTGTAGGGCTGTACGGCAGAGCTGTGTAGGGCTGTACGGCAGAGCTGTGTAGGGCTGTACGGCAGAGCTGTGTAGGGCTGTATGGCAGAGCTGTTTAGGGCTGTATGGTAGGGCTGTGCAGGGCTGTATGGCACAGCTGTGTAGGGCTGTATGGCAGAGCTGAGTAGGGTTGTATGGCAGAGCTGTGTAGGGCTGTATGGCAGGTGGAGCAGCAATTGTATTTGTATTTGGTCTGTACATTAGGCTGTTTGCCTGGAACTTGGTTTTCGCCTGTGGACAGGGCTAGGCTGGCAGCATAAGGGTTAAGTCACCAGCAATTTAGGGTTTGCGAGTTCACGTTCTGCGTTCGATGGCGGCATGATGTTTCTGGTAATTATGCAAAACTTTCTCTAGGTGCAATGATTAGGCCGGAAGCAGCAAGCAATCTGACAGATGTACCCGAGACAGCTGTGTGCCCGCTGAGGACCCAGGGAGACTAATTACAGGGCGGCAAAGATGTAGGATGGGGGCGATAGCTCCTGATTGATACCGTATAAGAAAATACCTGTTCTGGGATTGGAATTTCATAACCGACCTTTAAAGGTAACCTGCCATGAAAGAAACACGGTGGCTTCCATTGCTAACCTTTTCCTTCTGGAAATGCTGGTTTCCTGGCTGTCTTGTTAACTGTTTCATTTCGGAGCAGGTATGCCAATAGGGACTAATGACTTTGCTTTGAATTTCCAGGTGCCAGTGAGTCAGAAATAATTAAGCCAAAGGGTTAGAATAACAGCCAGGAAAACAGCATTTTCAGAAGGAAGTCCACAACAGCAGCCACTATGTTTCTCTTTTACTTTAAACAATCTCAATGATAAAATATAGTATTACTATCTTCTATCCAGCACCAGCAAGAATGTCATTTTGGTTATTGGTGACCTTGTCAGAAGACCATGTCAACTGCAATAAAAAGATGGAAGTTCCCTTCAATAAAAGAGCTGTTGTGCTCGCCTCTCCGGCAGCCCATGCCTCCTACCTCCTCACCAGTGGCGGCTGGTGCTCATATTTTTGTTGGGGGCACAAACAAAGTGAAAAAAAACAAAAAAAAAAACAATTGCAGCCACTGTGCCCATCAAACGCAGCTACTGTGCCCATCAAACGCAGCCACTGTGCCCATCAAACGCAGCCACTGTGCCCAAATGCAGCCACTGTGCCCATCAATTGCCACCACTGTGCCCATCAAACGCAGCCACTGTGCCATCAAACGCAGCCACTGTGCCCAAATGCAGCCACTGTGCCCATAAAACGCAGCAACTGTGCCATCAATTGCCGTCAATGTGCCCTCAATTTCTGCAAGTGTGCCCATCAAACGCAGCATTACCTGTCAATGCGTCAATGTGCCTCAATTTGCAAGTGGCTCAAGCACAGCTACTGTGCCCATCAATTGCCAAAAAATAAACAATTGCAGCCACTGTGCCCATCAAACGCCACCACTGTGCCCATCAAAAGCAGCCACTGTGCCCATCAAACGCAGCCACTGTGCCCAAACGCTGCCACTGTGCCCATCAAACGCAGCAACTGTGCCATCAATTGCCGTCAATGTGCCCATCAATTTCTGCAAGTGTGCTCATCAATTGCTGCTACTGTGCCCATCAATTGCTGCCAGTGTGCCCATCAATTTCTGACACTGTGCCCATCAATTGCTGCCAGTGTGCCCATCAATTGCCGCTATTGTGCTCATCAATTGCTGCTACTGGGCCCATCAATTGCCACCACTGTGCCCATCAAACGCAGCCACTGTGCCCATCAAACGCAGCCACTGTGCCCAAATGCAGCCACTGTGCCCATCAAACGCAGCCACTGTGCCATCAATTTCTGCAAGCGTGCTCATCAATTGCTGCTACTGTGCCCATCAATTGCTGCCAGTGTGCCCATCAATTTCTGACAATGTGCCCATCAATTGCTGCCAGTGTGCCCATCAATTGCCATTATTGTGCTCATCAATTGCTGCTAGTGTGCCCATCAATTGCTGCCAGTGTGCCCATCAATTGCTGCCAGTGTGCCCATCAATTGCCGCCAGTGTGCCCATCAATTGCCGCTACTGTGCCAGTGGACATCCCCTGCGTGGCACTTACCCTGTCTCAGTGGGGCAGTGGTGCCTCCAGGCTCCTCTCTCGTCTTCTCCTACCGCCCTCTGCTATGATTGGATGCCTAATAGGCGTCAAATCACAGCGCCTGTCGTTGCAGCCAACGGGTAACAGACCCGGGCAAAGCAGGAACACAAATTGTCTCTGGAAAGCCGCACTCTTAACAAATTGTAGCCTTTATTAAAAGGAGGACAGCACTACAAGTCACAGCAAAGTAAAATAAAACCCAACTCGGACGCGTTTCGCACTGAAACTAGTGCTTAGTCATAGCATAACAGACCCGGGCACCTGATTGGCTGAGAGGCGGTTCAGTGTTAGGAAAGCAAATGAATATTCGCTTTCCTAACATAAAGCTAAGTGAACCTGCGAGCGCGCAGCATGGCGCCCGCTGTTCACCTTTTTGGGCGCCTATAGCTCTAATCAGGTGCTTCCAAAAAAATCCCCCGCCGCTGTAATTCAGGTGCCCGGCGCCTGAAAAGGCAATGCATGAATCTATCTATGGTGATAGACAGGTGAAAGGATAGAGGGAGCGGCGCCCATGCGCCTTTTATGGACACACCGCCACTGCTCCTCACCATTCCGCACCCGATCGTTCCCGCGATCGTGTCACGAAGCTGAAGAACGGGGAGATGCCAGTGTTAACGCAGCATCTCCATGTTCTGCCTAGTAACAAGACACTCTGATAGTCTGCTCCCTGTAATCGGGAGTAGCGATCTGTGTTGTGTCACAGTAAGCCCAGCCCCCACACAGATAGAATCACTCCCTAGGACACACTTAACCCCTTCAGCGCCCCCTAGTGGTTAACCCCTTGTCATTTACACAGTAAATCAGTAATCAGTGGATTTTTATAGCATCGATGTGTCCGCCACAGTCACGATAAAAATCGCTGATCGACGCCATTACTATTAAAAAAATAAAATATTAATAAAAATGCCATAAATCTATCCGCTATTTTGTAGACGCTATAACTTTTGCGCAAACCAATAAATAAATGCTTATTGTGATTTTTTTTACCAAAAATATGTAGAAGAATATGTATCGGCCTAAACTGAGGAAAAAAATTTTGTTTTTTTTATGTATATTTTGGGGATATTTATTATAGCAAAAAATAAAAAATCTTGCTTTTTTTTTTTCTAAATTGTCGCTCTATTTTTGTTTATAGCGCAAAAAATAAAAACCGCAGAGGTGATCAAATACCACCAAAAGAAAGCTCTATTTGTGGGGAAAAAGGGAAGTCAATTTTGTTTGGGAGCCACGTCACACGACCGCGCAATTGTCAGTTAAAGCGACACAGCACAAAAAGTGGCCCGGTCATTGGGCAGCCAAATCCTCCAGGGCTGAAGTGGTTAAGCGATTTAATTTTGGCCACACATTTTGCATTTTCTATTCAGCCATGTCATACTTACGGAAAAGTCAGCATCTTCAGCCCTCAGGTGATCCGCTATATAGTGAACACCCTCTAAAGCTTTTAATATACTTGGGGAGAGCAAGAAATTGGATTCGGTGTTCTCCGCTTTGTTCTGACGAGGGGTCTGGCATTGTCCCCCAGGCACTGGGTGGTTATAGTCATATCGATACTGAAGGTTATGGTTGTGGGTTGACACGTGATGGACGTGGCATGGCTGCAACTCCACTTCTGGCTCCCCCCACTTTTCGTCCACATCTGTCTCCATCCAATACTTAGAAGTACTGAGTTTAAGCTCTGGTGTGTCGTACTGACTGATAATTTCCCCCACTGGAGCCGGCGGTCTCTTCATGAAAAGCCATCTTGGTATGTGCACCAGAAAAACCGAACGAACCCAAAGAGGCATCTTGTGAGTACTTGGAGACCGATGGTGGACGTTCAACACAAAGACAGTGATGACTATAGAAAGCGTGACAAAGATCATGGTGAACAGGAGGTACTCCCCAATCAACGGGATGACCAACGACGTGGATGGGATGATCTCAGTAATCAGTAGAAGGAACACAGTTAGAGATAAGAGCACTGAGATACACAACGTGATCTTCTCACCACAATCCGATGGTAAGTAGAAGACAAGGACGGTAAGGCAAGATATCAAGAGGCACGGGATGATTAGATTAATAGTGTAGAACAAGGGCAACCTCCGAATGATGAAGTAGTATGTGATATCGGGGTAAATTTCCGTGCAGCAATCGTATTTCTTAGAGTTGTACGTCCCAACGGCATTGACAATCGCCCACTCGCCACTCTCCCAGTAGTCCTTCAGGTCCACGTTGCGCTCCATGCTCTCCAAGTCAATGTTGGCTTTGTCGTACGTCCAAGAGCCAAACTTCATCTTGCAACTCTGTTGGTCGAAGGGGAAGAAGGTCACGTCGATACTGCAGGAGCTTTTGTAGATGGCCGGTGGGGTCCACTGAACCTTCCCTGTGTGGAACAGGTGCGCTTTGGTCATGTGGGTGATGGCGAACTCTCCATCGGCGCTGCAGAAGAGAATAGAGTTGTAAAGTTGTTCAAACAAAAATGTAGCGCAGACATTTCACAATTCATTAGTAGAACTAAAGGCAAAACTTTTTGGATATGGGGTAAAAAAAGTTTTGCCCTTATTTATACTATAACAACTAGACCAGTGGTTCTCAACCTGGGGGTCGAATGGCGATTTACCAGGGGTCATCGAATCCTAGGCTGTTCCTGAAGCCCGCACCACTCTACTAGCCTTTTTGCGACCGAGCCAGAAACACAGTGAGTAACACAGTGAGATGACCTTGATCAAGAGCATCTAAGTTGTCTGATCAGAACTCCCCCAGCACTGCCACTGATTCCACCACCCACCAGCACTGCCACTGATTCCAACTCCCTGCCAGCACTGTCACTGATCCCATCCCTCACCAGCACTGCCACTGATCCCACCCCTCACCAGCACTGCCACTGCTCCCACCCCTCACCAGCACTACCACTGATCCCAACTCCCTGCCAGCACTGTCACTGATCCCACCCCTCACCAGCACTGCCACTGATCCCACCCCTCACCAGCACTGCCACTGATCCCACCCCTCACCAGCACTGCCACTGATCCCACCCCTCACCAGCACTGCCACTAATCCCACCCCTCACCAGCACTGCCACTAATCCCACCCCTCACCAGCATTGCCACTGATCCCACCCCCAAAAGCACTGCTGCTCATCTCATTCCCTCCACCAAGGAGTAAGAGAAGGAATACAAATAGAGAATACATGGAAAGGAGAGAACAATAGGGGGAGGAACAAAGAAAAAAGGGAGAGACAGAATAGGATGGGGAGAAAAAAAAAGAAAAGAAATTAGAATATAGAGAGATAAAAGGGAAAGAAAGGAGAACAAAGAGAAAGAGTGGTACAGCCTAAAATGTACCATAAGGGGTTTTAATACTGTACGAGTGGAAAGGGCCCAGGGAGCGCTAAATGCCCGTGAGTTAGGGGTGCAAATTACTTGGCCTGCCTTGGGTGCCGACAACCCACGCTATGAAAATTATTTTGCTGTTAGGGGTCCCCACAACTTTGGAAAATTTATCAAGGGGTCACGGCACTAGCACGGTTGAGAACCACTGAACTAGACAATATAGAAAAAAATAATATAGGCATGAAACCTTTAATTGGTAAATGCGTTACCCGAAAAGTTCTAAAAAACAACATAAAAATCTAAAACTAAGTAGCCATTTTCAGGTCCAATGTGCCATGACATAGCCCCATTGACTTGAACGGATGAATTTGATAGATAGTCCCACCTGTCAACTCAACTGTCATGACCTTGCCGTAATACTTTCATGACCTGTCTGTCTCTTTCCTGGTCTGTGTATCAGCCTTAGGGCTTGCTCTCTCACACCTACATGGTTAAGTAATCTTCCCCCAGTGTGGCTCCACCCTGGCCTCAACAGGAACCACTATTTAACACTGTGTCCTCCAAGCCTGCCTTGCCAAGCAATATTGTGTGTTTGGTTTACTGTTTGCTGTGTGCTCTACGCTTGTCTCTGTTACTGATCTTGGCGTGTTCTTGATTATCCCTGCCTGCTTGTGACCCTGACCTTTGGCGTGTTCTTGACTATCACTGCCTGCTTGTGACTCTGACCTTTGGCGTGTTCTCGACTATCCTTGCCTGCTTGTGACCCTGACCTTTGGGGTGTTCTCTGTTTATTCCTGTCTGCTAGTCGTCCCCGACCTTTGGCGTGTTCTCGACCATCCCTGCCTGCTTGTGACCCTGACCTTTGGCGTGTTCTCGACTATCCCTGCCTGCTTGTGACCCTGACCTTTGGCGTGTTCTCGACCATCCCTGCCTGCTTATGACCCTGACCTTTGGCGTGTTCTCGACTATCACTGCCTGCTTGTGACCCTGACCTTTGGCGTGTTCTCGACTATCACTGCCTGCTTGTGACCCTGACCTTTGGCGTGTTCTCGACTATCACTGCCTGCTTGTGACTCTGACCTTTGGCGTGTTCTCGACTATCCTTGCCTGCTTGTGACCCTGACCTTTGGGGTGTTCTCTGTTTATTCCTGTCTGCTAGTCGTCCCCGACCTTTGGCTTATCCCCTTATGATCCCTTGTTGTCATGGGCTGCTGCTCCCTCTCTATCCTCCTGTAGCCTACTGTGAGTGTGAACTGGGAGACCCTGGGGGCCACAACCTAGAGCCAGTTGCAGCGCAGTCCATCCTCACCACTAGAGGCTCTGGTGAACACCTGCTGGCTCTTAGACTCAGCGCCCTGGGAAATATTATGCTCTGGCTCCCTGTAGGATCCGTGTTGGTGCTCAAGTGGACCTGCCTTCCAGAACCTCCCAGAGTTTCATCCGCAGCAGTCAGCCGTAGGGTCTACTACCTTAGCGATGCTGACCCCAACGGTGTGCATCTGTCAGGTAGGTTGACCACATTTCCAAACTGTCATTCAGGGATACCCCCCTTCCCAAAAATCAGCTTGTGCTGTAACGAATCACAGCACAGTGATTGGAAACAAGAGGTGGGATTTATGATTTCTCCAAACACAAGCAGGGGGGCGGGGATTGTGCTTCTCCAGGCATTCCCGGCCAGGACAAGTACTGTCAGTGAGTAAAGCGGTGATGTGGTGGCATTTTTGGGTGCATCAGATTGGCCCAAGGGGTGGCTGTGCCAGTTCCATTTCCAGACACTGTATTGTCCTGGAATAAAGGTGCCCGGGACAGACCTGCAAAATGCGGGACTGTCCCGAGCAATCTGGGACACATGGTCACCTGGCCTCAGGTGACCTGACATCAACATTGCTGCGTTAAATTTGAAGCAAAGCATCAAGGCCATGAAAACATTGCCCTCTGGCTGATAGTAGGTTTTCAGTGGGTGGCAACTACTGTGAAAGAGGTCTTAAAGTGGACCTTCACTCTCCTTTTGAAGATTGCATATTTTGGGCCCTCCCATTAACGCATTTTTTTGGGGAAGCAAGTACCTGTTCCATAAGGAGCTTGGTCCCACTTCCTTATTGCTTGCCTAGATGGGTATGACGTTTGGGTGTTTTTGTATCCACCAAAATTGCCCTGTAGTATGACACTGCCCAACCTATTCATGGCTCTATGCTATGATCTGCATGCAGCACCTAGAGAAACCCTGTGCTGAATTCATTCTTTTCCCACCTGGTTTATTAGGTGTAGCGGCTGCATTCATTTTCCTTTTTATTTTTATTTTTTGCGTTTATATTTTATTTTTACCTGGTAATTTAACACACTTCCTGTCTCAGGCTGGCCATACATTATACCATTTTATTGTATATTTTCCTTTAGATTTACCAAAACCATATAATATGAGGTCAAACCCAAACACTTTCAATTTGTATGATATCACTTGCACTGCATAGTTGAAGGAAATTGAACAAGAAAAGGGTATGATGTATGGCCAGGTATGGGGTGTCTCCACTCTGGATGGAAGAGCAACGGGACACCTTTGGGCAATAGCATTGTCACTTTAGGGGGAGGTTAGGGTTAGATGGACCAACAGATTTAGATACATTTGACTGCCAGACAGGGCCGCCATCAGGGGGGTACGGGCAGTACACCTGTAAGGGGCCCTTTAAAAAAAAAATTTAGAGGTCCCCAGGGCCCCAGATGGAAACCCCCCTTTTTTTTATTTATTTTTTATAAAAAAACTATATTTTTTTTAATATATTTTTATTTATTAAAGGGCCAATTTTTTTTTTTTTTTTTTTTTTTTTTAGAGGTTCGGAGGTCCCCAGGGGCCAGGTGGCAACCCCCCAGTTTTTTTTTATAAAAAAAAATATATATTTTTTAATATATTTTTATTTAGATTTTTTATTAAAGGGCCAATTTTTTTTTTCGAGGTTCAGAGGTCCCCAGGGCCCTGGATGGCTCAGTGGTTTCTTTTTATTAAAGGGCCCTGGGGACCTCTGGGCCCAGATGGCAACCCCCCTTTGAAAAATAAAATAAACATATATTTTTTTTATATTTTTTATTTCTTTTTATTAAAGGGCCCAGAGGTCCCCAGGGCCCGGATGGCTACCCCCCTTTATTTCTTATTTTTTTGTAAAGGGCCCCACCCCCACTTCTCAATTCGCGGCAGCCGCCCCCCGCTTCTCAATTTCAGGCGGCAGCAACCCCCCCGGGTTCTCTGCTCCAGGGGGCCAATGCCTGAAGCTGTGTAAGGGGCCCCATAATTCCTGATGGTGGCTCTGCTGCCAGATTAAAGGTGAACTAGTTAAAACAAATTTTTTTTGGGGGTGTGGGGGAGATAAAGGTGTTATATAACTGAATATAAAGGTGACCATTGTAAGCAGAGGTAATGGTTTGTCTCAACCCCCTAACTGTCACTGTCACCCCCCAACTGTAACAGACTTACGCCGCGTACACACGATTGGAAATTCCGACCGTGTGTAGGCTCCATCTGACTTTTTCTGTCGGAATTTCCTGGTTCTCAAATTTTCAGACGGGAAAAGTTTTTGTTGGAAATTCCGATCGTCTGTATGCAATTCCGACGCGCAAAAAAACACGAATGCTCTGAATCAATTCGAGACGCATGCTCAGAATCATCGAACTTAATTTTTCTCGGCTCCTCGTAGTGTTGTACGTTCTTGATGGTCAGAATTTCAGAAAAAAATCCACGGTTTTCTTGTCGGAATTTCCAATCGTGTGGCTGGATAACCAGATGAAAATAAAGAAAAAAAAAAAGCTCTAAAAAAGGAAATTAGTGAAGCCACCATGTGTGGGAATTGGTAATTGCAATACACAGTATCTCACAGAAGTAAGTACACCCCTCACAGTTTTGTGAATATTTTCTTCTATCTTTTCATGTGACAACACTAAAGAAATGACACTTTGCTACAATGTTGTGTAGTGAGTGTACAGCTTGTATAACAGTGTAAATTTTCTGTCACCTCAAAATAACTCAACACACAGCCATTAATGTCTAAACCGCTGGAAATTATGGCGGACACTTCGGACAATTTTGACACATTTTTGGGACCATTGTCATTTTCACAGCAAAAAATGCATTTAAAATGCATTGTTTATTGTGAAAATGACAATTGCAGTTTGGGAGTTAACCACAGGGGGCACTGAAGGGGTTATGTGTGACCTGAAGTGTGTTTACAACTGTAGGGGGGTGTGGCTGTAGGTGTGACGTCATCGATTGTGTCCCCCTATAAAAGGGATCACACGATCGATGACGCCGCCACAGTGAAGAACGGGGAAGCTGTGTTTACACACGGCTCTCCCCGTTCTTCAGCTCTGGGGACCGATCGCGGGACTCCAGCGGCAATCGGGTCCGCGAGTCACGGAGCTTTGGACCGGGTCACGGGCGCGCGCCTGCGACCCACGGCTGGGTACTAGCACAGGACGTACCTGTACGTACATGTGCCCAGCCGTGCCATTCTGCCGACGTAAATGTGCAGAAGGCGGTCCTTAAGTGGTTAAAACTGCGCCACTTTACAGGCATACTATAGACACCCCCTAGGTACAAAATTTAAAGGAATATTTAACTTAAGCGGAGTTCCAACCACAATTAGCATTTTTTAAATGTATGTCCTTTCATCCTGCGTTTTTATAATATAAATCCGGTCACTTACTATTGTACAATCCGCATAGATATTCAAAAAAGATAGTTTATAAAACTATGCCTACACCGTTGTCATTTTGCTTGTGGGCATTGTGAAGCCTACAGGCACTTACTTTCTGGAAGTCTTGGATGGGGAGTGATAATTGGACAGCGCACTGCATCCTGGGAAATGATGACACACATTTCCCAGGAGCATTAGAGGGAGATGATGTCAGAATCCTAGGTGCTTTCAAAGGCAGATTTCGTGGGACCGCATAGCAACAGGCATTTCCAGATGAGTAAAAAAATAAAACATTTTTTTTTTTTACTTTTTTAGGTCTAATGAGCACAATAATGAAAAAAAAAATGTAAGCGGAGTTCCAACCACAATTAGCATTTTTTAAATGTATGTCCTTTCATCCTGCGTTTTTATAATATAAATCCGGTCACTTACTATTGTACAATCCGCATAGATATTCAAAAAAGATAGTTTATAAAACTATGCCTACACCGTTGTCATTTTGCTTGTGGGCATTGTGAAGCCTACAGGCACTTACTTTCTGGAAGTCTTGGATGGGGAGTGATAATTGGACAGCGCACTGCATCCTGGGAAATGATGACACACATTTCCCAGGAGCATTAGAGGGAGATGATGTCAGAATCCTAGGTGCTTTCAAAGGCAGATTTCGTGGGACCGCATAGCAACAGGCATTTCCAGATGAGTAAAAAAATAAAACATTTTTTTTTTTTACTTTTTTAGGTCTAATGAGCACAATAATGAAAAAAAAAATGTTGGGATAGAAACTTCACTTTAAGCATTATTAAAATCACTGCTCCCGAAAGAACGACCGTATTTAAAACTTTTTTTTGCATTGATACATGTCCCCTGGGGCAGGACCCGGGTCCCCAAACACTTTTTATGACAATAACTTGCATATTAGCCTTTAAAATTAGCACTTTTGATTTCTCCCATAGACTTTTATAGAGTGTTCCACAGCTTTTGAATTTGCCGCGAACACCCCAAATTGTTCGCTATTCGGCGAACACCTGATGTTCGAGTCGAACTAACGTTCGACTCGAACATCGGGCTCATCCCTAGTGGAGGAGCGCAAGGTCTCTAATATCCACCAGCTCTGTGATGCCATCATGGAGGAGGGGAAGAGGACTCCAGTGGCAACCTGTGAAGCTCTGGTGACCTCCATGCCCAAGAGGGTTAAGGCAGTGCTGGAAAATAATGGTGGCCACACAAAATATTGACACTTCGGGTCCAATTCGGACATTTTCACTTCCAGGGGTTTACTCACATTTGTTGCCAGTGGTTTAGACATTAACCACTTAACCCCCGGACCATATTGCTGGTCTAAGACCAGAGCACTTTTTGCGATTCGGCACTGCGTCGCTTTAACTGACAATTGCGCGGTCGTGCGACGTGGCTCCCAAAACAAAATTGGAGTCCTTTTTTCCCCACAAATAGAGATTTCTTTTGGTGGTATTTGATCACCTCTGCGGTTTTTAGTTTTTGCGCTATAAACAAAAATAGAGCGACAATTTTGAAAAAAATTAATATTTTTTACTTTTTGCTTTAACCACTTAAGCCCCGGACCAATATGCTGCCTAAAGACCCAAGGGGTTTTTACAGTACGGGACTGCGTCGCTTTAACAGACAATTGCGCGGTCGTGCGACGTGGCTCCCAAACAAAATTGGCGTCCTTTTTCCCCCACAAATAGAGCTTTCTTTTGGTGGTATTTGATCACCTCTGCGGTTTTTAGTTTTTGCGCTATAAACAAAAATAGAGCGACAATTTTGAAAAAAAATTATATATTTTTTACTTTTTGCTTTAATAAATATCCCCCCAAAAAATATAAAAAAACTTATTTTTTTCCTCAGTTTAGGCCGATACGTATTCTTCTACATATTTTTCATAAAAAAAAATTGCAATAAGCGTTTATTGATTGGTTTGTGCAAAAGTTATAGCGTTTACAAAATAGGGGGTATTTTTATGGCATGTTTATTAATATATATTTTTTACTAGTAATGGCGATCAGCGATTTTTTTTCGGTAGTGCGACATTATGGCGGACACTTCGGACACTTTTGACACATTTTTGGGACCATTGGCATTTTTATAGCGATCAGTGCTAAAAAAAAATGTATTGGATTATTATAAAAATGCCACTGGCAGTGAAGGGGTTAACACTAGGGGGCGGGGTAGGGGTTAAGTATGTTCCCTGGGTGTTTTCTAACTGTAGGGGGGGTGGCCTCACTAGGGAAACACTGATCCTCTGTTCATACATTGTAAGTCATATGTCGTCAGCAATGGATTGCATACAGTGCATAGCGCAGTTCTCCTTTAAGCCCTGTCTGCCTTTGCCCGTGTGGGTGTCTGACACACTTTACATTCCGATGAACAATAAGCGTTGGGGACGCGTTTCCTGATTTAGAACAATTATCGGGCCCATGGTGGATTTTGACAAAACCGTCTACCTCGGGTCATGATGAATGCTTGTTGGCAGAGGGTCTATTCTTGGCGAAAATTTTCTAGGCAACTTATTTTAAGCAGCACGGGATCTGCGGCGGAGTCGGAAGGAACGTAATGAGTTTTTTCCGAGCGTTAACTAATTTGCTTCGAGAGACAAAGATGTGAAAATGTTTCCTAGACCAAAATAAAAAAAAAAAAAAAATCAATCCCGGGCCGGGCTCTGGAGGGCAGATGCTTTGTAGTATGAGTTATTTTCTATTTATAAGACCCCCCCCCCCCCCACACACCACCACCTCCGGTGAGAGAATATTACAATCCCAGACTATTAATACTGACTGTGGAAACATCAATGTGAGATTGTGGATCAGATTGTGGGTGCTGCTGGATGGAAAGAGAAGATTACAGGAGAGGTGGGGGGGACCAGACCGATGATGGGGGAACATCGTCATTTCAAAGGGTCAGTCCACATAAAAGTGAGATTTGGGTTGAAGGTTAGAAGAGTCAGCCTCTGGCTTCTTATTTATCCTAGACTCTAACGATGAGATGTCCCTGACACAGTGGCGGTGCGTCCATAGTGGGCGCAGGAGCGCCGCCCCCTCTCTCCTGCACCCTTCACTCACCAATAGATAAATTCATGCATTGCATGAATCTATCTATTGTTGCCGCTCCCGCCCCCTATTCAGGTGTCCGGCCCCTTGTTGAGCGCCGGCCATCTGAATTACAGCGGTGGGGGTGTTTTGGAAGTGCCTGATTAGAGCCTGTGGGCTCTTATAGCCTTCCAAATTGTTAAACAGAGGGCGCACTGCTGTGCGTTCCCTGTTTAAACAGTGCTGTGTAAGGGAATCGCTTCCCTAACACTGACCCACCTCTCAGCCAATCAGGTGCACCGGGTCTGGTTACTGGTCACCTGATTGGCTGAAGCGACAGGCGCTGGGGTCCAATCATAGCAGAGATGATATTGAGGACTCCGAGGGAGAGTGGAGGAGGATGGCGCTGACCCAAGAAAGGTAAGTGCCGGGCGGGGGAGGGCAAACTGGCTGCATTTGAGGGGGCAAACTGGCTGCATTTGGGGACAGACAGGCGGCATTTGGGGACAAACTGGTGGCAATTGGGGACAGACTGGCTGCATTTGATGGGGAAACTGGCTGCATTTGATGGGCAAACTGGCTGCATTTGAGGGGGCAAACTGGCTGCATTTGATGGGCAAACTGGCTGCATTTCATGGGGCAAACTGGCTGCATTTCATGGGGCAAACTGGCTGCATTTCATGGGGCAAACTGGCTGCATTTCATGGGGCAAACTGGCTGCATTTCATGGGGCAAACTGGCTGCATTTCATGGGGCAAACTGGTGGCATTTGATGAGGCAAACTGGTGGCATTTGATGGGGCAAACTGGTGGCATTTGATGGGCACAGTGAGGCTGCAATTGATGTTTTTTTTATTTTTTTCAGTTTGTTTGCACCCCCCAAAAAAAAATTTGAGCACCAGCCGTCACTGCCCTAACATATTCTTCTCCAGTCCTCCTGGAAGATTTGGGTGTTCTCATCCACGTGTCTGTGTTCCCAGCTCCTCCAGTAACATTCTCCTTAATGTAAAAAAACAGCAGGCTTGTGGGAACCCACTCATATTGGTCAAAGAAGATGTGTAGACCCAGGAAGTCAGCATGGGCATGGTGGGAACCCCTCATAAGGGGCAAAGCAGTTGTGTAGACCCAGGAAGTCAGCATGGGGATGGTGTGTGTTGTAATATTATTAATATATATGTGTAGGTATGTATGGCACAATATATTGTATTACATTACCATATTGACCAGGAATTCAGTTGAACTGTCAGCTGAATTCTAACACATCAAAAGGTACAGAAGACCCTTAGATGTGTTAATCTTATGCAAGACTACCTAGGTGTGTGTGAGGCATGGCCTGTTAACCTCAAAGGGTAAATTGTTTACATACATAAGGAAGTATTTATTGATGGTAATTAGACTTGAGGGGGTATTCATTCATGAGAAACATTTGGTTAGGGTCATTATCTGTCACTCTGAAAGACAGGATGTAGATCAAAGACGGCCAATCAAATTGCTCAGCTATTCAGTGGATAGGGAACATAATTCTGGAGATCGATTTTGTTAGTCAGAATAGTCTCTGTATATTCAATGTATGAATATGGCACAGGTCTAGAAGTGATCAGAATATTCTCTGTATATTCTCTGTATGAATATAGTACAGGTCTAGGAAAAGATGAGACTTTGAAATACTCTGTTGGATTTGTATCATCTGTGGAATTTGGACTTTGTTCTGTATTGGAAATCAAATAAATGCACTCTCTGGAGAGCCTGGTGTGTTGCTGCGGAACAACATAATTTTTTATAGTCAACATACTAACACCTAAATATCAATTATCTAACCGGACTCCAATATATATGACTTCACTACAGTGTGAACCCCTTATAATGGGCAAAGCAGGTGTGTAGACCCAGGAAGTCAGCATGAGGATGGTGGGAACCCCTCATAATGGGCAAAGCAGGTGTGTAGACCCAGGAAGTCAGCATGGGGATGGTGGGAACCCCTCATAAGGGGCAAAGCAGGAGTGTAGACCCAGGAAGTCAGCATGGGGATGGTGTGAACCCCTCATAATGGGCAAAGCAGGTGTGTAGACCCGGTAAGTCAGCATGGGGATGGTGGGAACCCCTCATAATGGGCAAAGCAGGTGTGTAGACCCAAGAAGTCAGCATGGGGATGGTGGGAACCCCTCATATTGGGCAAAGCAGGTGTGTAGACCCAGGAAGTCAGCATGGGGATGGTGGGAACCCCTCATAATGGGCAAAGCAGGTGTGTAGACCTGGTAAGTCAACATGGGGATGGTGGGAACCCACTCATAATGGGCAAAGCAGGAGTGTAGACCCAGGAAGTCAGCATGAGGATGGTGGGAACCCCTCATAATGGGCAAAGCAGGTGTGTAGACCCAGGAAGTCAGCATGGGGATGGTGGGAACCCCTCATATTGGGCAAATCAGGTGTGTAGACCCAGGAAGTCAGCATGGGGATGGTGGGAACCCACTCATATTGGGCAAAGCAGATGTGTAGACCCAGGAAGTCAGCATGGGGATGGCGAGAACCCCTCATATTGGGCAAAGCAGATGTGTAGACCCAGGAAGTCAGCATGGGGATGGTGGGAACCCCTCATATTGGGCAAAGCAAATGTGTAGACCCAGGAAGTCAGCATGGGGATGGTGGGAACCCCTCATATTGGGCAAAGCAGATGTGTAGACCCAGGAAGTCAGCATGGGGATGGTGGGAACCCCTTATAATGGGCAAAGCACCTGTGTAGACCCAGGAAGTCAGCGCAAGGATGGTAGGAACCACTAATAATTGGCACAGCTGATGTACAGAGCCAGGATTTCAGTGCAGGGATGGTGGGAACACCTCATTTCTGAAACAATGGGTGTATACAAAAGAAAAAGGTGAAAAGAGAGCCTCATCTGCAGTAATTACTAGGGACCATGCAGCTTATAGATAAGGGAACTTTATTACACAAAATGGTAATACAAAAAACACCCGATAAAAATCCCATCACCAGCACCTCGGTAAAAAATTTATGAAATTGACAACTATTTTTGACTATTTTTGGTCACACTGAGAACAATATCCCATGCTATACGCTGGACTGATATCCTAATCACTGTTACAGTGTAAATTATATATGACCTTACTGCATCACTACTTCCCAGCTTCACCCTCCTGTGGAAAACCCTGGACTTGGGATACATACAGTGTAATGACAATCTAATGGGGACCCTGATATAAGGGTGGATTCATTCCTTTATAAAATAGATATTTTTTTTTTTGGCCTACGAATACTTGTGAGATATACGATGTGGCCCTTGTACTGAAAAGGCTGCATATCCCTTGCTCTAAGGTTACCATTTTTGGGGGGAAAATACCAACCTTATGACCAGCCTGATAATAACAAGTCCAGGCCGGGTGGTAACCCAGGTAGATGGCGCTGTAGTATCTACTGTGGCAGACTTTGTAAAGTTTGTCAGTCGGCTCACTCCCGACACAATAAATATGTCATTATGAATTATTAGGCTTCCTAAGTGTGTCTCATGCCAGGGTTGGGGGATAATTGCTTTGTTATGCAAAACAGCGGCGCTGAGCCGTACTGACAGGCGTCACGCCAGTTCCCTCTGAATTGAGCTCATTATAGTGCGAAACTCATTTGACATTGGATAGACGAAAGCAATTCACAAATACAGTTCCGGCACAGTCTGAGGCTGGATCAGGTGTGTCATGTAATATATTGGTATTATCATTGTGTGACTTGGGTACTTTTCTAATGTTTATGTGTATATTAGTTGTATCACATGTCTTTGTTAGGTCTTCTATATCTCTTTTCAGATCTCTTTTATTTATGTGAGTCAATTAAAAGGAATTTTCTTTCTTTCTTTCTTTCTTTCTTTCTTTCTTCTCTCCCTCTTTTCCTTATCTCCTCCCTTCCTCTGTCCCTTCTCTTCTCCTCCCTTCCTCCTTCCCTTCTCTCCTCCCTTCCTTCTTTCCTCTCTTCTCTCCTTCCCTTCACCCTCCCTTCCTCTGTCCCTTTCTTCCTCCTTCCCTTCTCTCCTCCCTTCCTTCCCCCTTTCTCCTTCCTTCTCACCTCCTTCCCTTCCTTCCCTTCGTTCCTTCCTTTCTCCCCTCTCTCCCTTCCCCTCCATTGCCTTCTATCATCCCTCCCTCCCTTCTCTCGCCCTTTCCTGCTACTCTTCTCTCCTCCCTTCCTTCCTTCCTACCTCCCTCCATCCCTTCTCTCTCCCCTTCCCTTCTCTCTCCCCTTCTCTTCTCCCTTCCTTCCTTCTCTCCCTCTTTTCCTTATCTCCTCCCTTCCTCTGTCCCTTCTCTCCTCCTCTCTTCCTCCTTCCCTTCTCTCTCCCCTTTCTTTCTACCTTCCTTCCTCACTCCCTCACTTCTCTCCCTCTTTTCCTTATCTCCTCCCTTCCTCTTTTCCTTCTCTCCTCCTCTCTTCCTCCTTCCCTTCTCTCCTCCCTTTCTTCTTTTCTCTCCTTCCCTTCACCCTTCCTCTGTCCCTTTCATCCTCCCTCCCTTCTCTCCTTCCTCCCTCCTTTCTCTCTCCCCTTCTCTCCTCCCTTTCTTCCTTCCTTCCTTCCTCCCTCCCTTCTCTCCCTCTTTTCCTTATCTCCTCCCTTCCTCTGTCCATTCTCTCCTCCTCCCTTCCTCCGTCCATTCTCTCATCCCTTCATTCTTTCCTCTCTTCTCTCCTTCCCTTCACCCTTCCTCCCTCCCTTCCTCTGTCCCTTTCTTCCTCCTTCCCTTCTCTCCTTCCTTCCTTCCTTCTCACCTCCCTCCCTTCCTTTCTCCCCTCCCTCCCTTCCCCTCCATTGCCTTCTCTCATCCCTCTCTCCCTTCTTTCCTTCCTTCTCTCGCCCCTTCCCGCTACTCTTCTCTAGTCCCTCCCTTACTTCCTTCCTCCCTCCCTCCCTTCTCTCCTCCTCCAATTTTTCTGTGTTTTTATTTAATATTTTGTGAATGAATAACCAAGGGTACCATGTAGACCTGGCACAGAGCATATCTTTATACCTTTTCTCAAGTCAATTATAGGACTGCTGTGACTCTTACTTGTTGTAAAGGACGATGTCCGGAATCCATATCATCTCTGAAGGAACGCGGATGGACGTGACGTTATCATAATCCGCTGGGTTCCATCGGAGCTTGTAGTCATTCCATTCCTAAAAAAAAAAATACAAGTACGGTCAATGGCGTTTGAAACCTGCCTTTACTTTTTTTTTATAAACACATACACCAATCATCCATAACATTAGGATCACTGACCCATTATCCTATTACAATGACATCTGAAAATGGGCGGGATACATTAGGCAGCAAGTGAACATGTTGTTCCTGAAGCTGAAAAAGGGGCATCCCAGTTTGTTGTGTATAGGGCTCAGGGCACTGCTGAAAGCCTGAGCCGGTCGCTTCTGCCCCCTCCCATACTTCACTTTTAAGCCCTGTGGGTGGGGTGAAATGAGTAGCACTCCAAAGGAACAGCCCAGGTGTAGAAAAGCATAAAAGCGGCTTTAGCCTGACTCCTCCCAGGTTACGCCACCCGATGTGCCCCCCCACAGGACTTAGACTTATGAATATGGGTGGGGTGAAATGCATTGCACTCCAAAGGAACAGCCTGGGTGTAGAGAAGGGTAAAGGCGGCTTCAGCACGATTCTTCCCAGGCTACGTCCCCCAAACGTATTTTACCCCCTCACAGGGCTTAGTCTTATGACCAAGGCATGTGGGTGGGATGAAATGAGTAGAAATCCAAAAGAACAGCCCAGGTGTAGAGAAGCATAAAAGCGACTTGAACCCGCCTCCTCCCAGGTTACGCCCCCAACGTGTCCCCCCCCACAGGGCTTAGTCTTATGACTGTGGGTGGGGTGAAATGCACTGCACTCCAAGGGAACAGCTTGGGTGTAGAGAAGGTTAAAAGTGGCTTCAGCCCAATCCTTCCCAAGCTACGTCCCCCCAACGTGTTTCACCCCCTCACAGGGCTTAGTCTTATGACTAAGCCCTGTGGGTGGTATAAAATGAGTAGCACTCCAAAGGAACAGCCTGGGTGTATAGAAGCGTAAAAGCATCTTAAGCCCGACTCCTCCCAGGTTACGCTCCCGTTGTGTCCTCCCCCCCCCCCCCCCAGGGCTTAGTCTTATGACTGTGGGTGGGGTGAAATGAATTGCACTCCAAAGGAGCATCCTGGGTGTAGAGAAGGGTAAAATCGGCTTCAGCCCGATTCTTCCCAGGCTACGTCCCCTAAACGTGTTTCACCCTCTCACAGGGGTTAGTCTTATGACTAATTCCGCGTACACACGACTGTTTTTTGGGTTGTAAAAAATGACGTTTTTAATGGTCTAGAAAAAACAAAGTTTTTTTCAACCCGATCATTAAAACGGCCTTGCCTACACACGATCGTGGAAAAAAAATGCTCTAGCAAAGCGCGGTGACGTACAACACGTACGACTGCACTATAAAGTGGAAGTTCCAATGCGGATGGCGCCACCCTTGGGGCTGCTTTTGCTGACTTTGTGTTAGTAAAAGTTTGGTGAGAGACGATTTGTGCTTTTCAGTCTGTTACAGTGTGATGAATGTGCTATCTCCATTACGAACGCTATTTTTACCAGAACGAGCGCTCCCGTCTCATAACTTGCTTCTGAGCATGCACGTTTTTTCTAGTTAAAGCCCACACATGACCATTTTTTACGACGTTAAAAACGACAACGTTAAAAACTACGTGAAAAATTAGAGCATGTTCGAAATTTTTAATGGCCATTTTTTATATCGTGAAAAATGCTCTGGAGCCAACACACATTAAAAAAAAACTTAATTTTTTACAACCCGAAAAACGGTTGTGTGTACGCGGCATAAGCCATGTGGGTGGGATGAAAGGTATTGCACTCCAAAAGAACAGCACAGGTATAGAGAAGCATAAAATAAGCTTCAGCTCGACTCCTCCAAGGCTACGCCCCCCCCCACAACCAGTTTTGTCCCCCCAAAGGGCTTAGTCTTATGTCTAAGCCCTGTGAGTGGGGTTAAATGCATTACACTTCAAAGAAACAGACCAGGTGTAACAAGGCGTAAATGTAGCTTCAGCCGACTCCTCCCAGGCTACGCCTCCCAACGTGTCCCCCCCCCTGTGGATAGGGTGAAATATGTTGTACTCCAAAGGAACAGCCCAGGAGTAGAGAAGCGTAAAAGAGGCTTCAGCTCGACTTCCCGCAGGCTACGCCTCCCAATGAGTTTAATCCCACCTAAAGGGCTTAGTCTTATGACTAAGCCGTGTGGGTGCAGTGAAATGCATTGCACTACAAAGGTACAGCCCGGGTGTAGAGAAGCGTAAAAGCACCTTCAGCCTGACTTCCTCCAGGCTACGCCTCCCAACGTGTTTCGTCCCACCAAAGGGCTAAGTTTTCTAAGCCCTGTGGGTGGGGTGAAATACATTCCACTACAAAGGAACATCCAGGTGTAGAGAAGCGTAAAATCGGCTTCAACCCAACTTCCACCAGGCTACGCCTCCCAACGTGTTTCATCCTCCCAAAGGACTTAGTTTTAGGACTAAGCACTGTGGTTGGGGCTAAAACCGTTGTAGCATTCCATCCTCTTTCTTTCCATGTGAGTCAGCACCAAAGTCACTGGAGTATTATAGGATCACTGCTCGGAGAGGCACCCAAAGTTAATTTATAACACAAATTCTTAACTCTTCCAGCACAGACTGCTGGAGCATGCCCAACCACATGAGCAGTAACAAGCAACTCAGACGCATTCACAAAGTAGGAAACATTTATCCTGAAGAGCTCACAGAAATGTTTAATTACCGCAACCCTAGAAGTATACCCGGGCCCCTTGGCTCCTTTTTACCCCTCTCACCTAAGCTGAGGACTGATTATCTTGTCTCATTAAAACAAATACATATGTATCAAATTCAACCCTGTGCTCAAAGCTACAGAACGATTGCAGAAGATGGAACTGTAAATGTAATTTCAGGAGACACTAATTAAAAGTTGTTGTTGCAAAATTTCCTGCTTGCGATCACCCACCCGCAGATGTGCGAAGAAGCCCATTTCACAGGCTGGTGTGTGACTCATAGACAACACAAGAACCGTCTGCAACAAATTAAATTTACGGTCTAAAAAAAATAAAAAAAAAAATAGAACACTTCAAATGCAACACAATAACACAATTTCTATTTTCATTCTGACTTTACTCTTTTTATCCAGCAAACAAGCTGACCTGGAGATCAAAGAGAACCTCGGTCAGAATAGAAAGAAGAAGAAGAAGAAAAAAAAAGAAGCAATAAATGTATACAACATCAGGGTATGCAGACTATTGTTCCAGGGAACTGATACCACTAAAATGTTTCCTAGAAAAGAACTTTAGACTATATGGGCCAGATTCTTGTAGATTCCGCGTCGGCGTAGCGCAAGCCATTTACACTACGCCGCCGCAAATTACTGGAGCAAGTGCCGTATTCTCCAAGCACTTGCTCCGTAATTTGCGGCGGCGTAGTGTAAATGGCCCGGCGTAAGGCCGCGTAATTCAAAGGGGGCGGCTTGTATTTAAATTAAGCGCGCCCCCGCGCCGATCGAATTGCGCATGCGCCGGGCTGAAAAATAGCCCAGTGCGCATGCTCCAGCTCACGACGGAAAACGTCAATGACGCCGACGTGAGCGTCATTGACGTAAAGTCGTATTCGCGGACGACTTAGGAAAACGACGTAAACGACGGAAAAAGACGACGCTGACCCGACGCCATACTTAACATGGCATACGACGGACCTTCGTAAACTTGCCCCTCATATAACAGGGGCAAGTTTACGCTTACGGAAACGTCGTAAATTCACTGCGTCGTCCGCGCGTACGTTCGGGAATCTCGTGTAAATAGCTAATTTGCATAGACGACGGGGAAAACGACGAGGCGACACCTAGCGGCGGGAAAAAAATTGCATTTAAGATCTGGGTCGTCGCATAGATACAACGACCCAGATTAGGACTTACGATGGCGCAAATGGCGTTGCGCCGTCGTAAGCCCTTTGAGAATCGTACGTTCGGGAATCTCGTGTAAATAGCTAATTTGCATAGACGACGGGGAAAACGACGAGGCGACACCTAGCGGCGGGAAAAAAATTGCATTTAAGATCTGGGTCGTCGCATAGATACAACGACCCAGATTAGGACTTACGATGGCGCAAATGGCGTTGCGCCGTCGTAAGCCCTTTGAGAATCTGGGCCTATATGTATATATATATATATACACACTGCATTTGTCATCTGCCTTTCGGATGCCACTAGCAATATAATATATGTTGTATAAATATATTATAATAATATAAATATAATTTTATCAATTTATTATAAATAATATAGTAATAAATTAATAATAATATTTATTAAATGTGTTTTTTTAAATGTAAGCACCTGAATTTGACTTGGGTTTAGAAAAATTGCAGGCAAATATAAAATACACAATTTATTGCACTCATTACAAAAAATAATTAATATAAGACATATAATAATAATAATAATAATAATAATAAAACTATAATATAATAAATGTATTGTAAATAATATGGTAATAATTAAATGTTATAAATATATTATCAATATAATACATATTACAATAATATAAATATATTATAAATAATATATATAATATATATAAGTAATAAATAATTAAGAAGTAATTTGATAAATATATTATCGATATAATACATATTACAATAATATACATATATTATAAATAATATAGTAATAAATAATGAATAAGTGTGTTTTTAAAATGCAAGCACCTGAATTTGACTTGGGTTTAGATAAATTGCAGGCAGATATAAAAGACACAAATTAATGCAGCTATGTTTTAATTAAAAATAATAATTAATATAATAAATATCAGTTTAATATAACTATAATATAATAAATGTATTATAAATAATATGGTAATAATACATTTTATAAAATAAACAAGCAGTGGCGGTGCGTTCCTCTCTCCTGCCACCTGTCTATGCATTGCATGAATCTATCTATTGTGACCGATGCCACCCCCTATTCAGGTGTCCGGCCCCTTGTCGGGCACCAGGCATCTGAATTACAGCAGCGTTTTTTTTTGGAAGCGCCTGATTAAATCCGTGGGCTCCAATAAGCTCCCTGATTAGAGCCACAACTCAGTGTTGTGTTAGGGAAGTGACCCGTCTCTCAGCCAATCAGGTGCTCGGGTCTGGTTACCTGTCACCCGATTGGCTGAAGTGACAGGCGCTGTGATTGGACGCCTGATCATAGCAGAGGAGGGGAGAAGAAATGGAGGACTTGGAGCGTGGAGGGCAGCGCCGTGCAGGGCCGCTGATAGGGGGGGGACCACCAGTCCTCCTGTAGGGGGCCCGGGGACACAGGGGGCCCCAAACACCAGAGGGAAGGAGGGGCAATTACAGGATGCCCTGTGCGGCTCTCTGCAGCAGCTGAAAACTGGTTTCTCTCTCTCCTGCCAACTTTCAGCTGCTGCAGGGAGAGACACAACTGCCGGCTTCCCTGTCCCATTAAAAAAATAACAAATTTTAACCCTGTATTGGTTTAATCACAAAAAAAAAGAAAAAAATTGTAAAAAAATAATTAGTAAAAATTGTAAAATAAAATAATTTTAAAACATTTCAACTTTTTTTTAATTATAAAATGTTTTTGTCCAAAAATGTAAAAAAATATTTTAAAAAAAGGGCTAATTCACACAGCTTCTCTGTTATCTTTGTGCCCACTAAGAATGATTTTAGTATATTTATTGTGAAAATGTTGTTTTGATATATTTAAGTGGGGGGGGGGCCCTGCCAGGTAGGCTGTACGGGGCCCCGTGATTTCTAACAGCAGCCCTGGCGCCATGACCCGAGACAGGTAGCATTCGATGGGGCACAATAGCGGCAATTGATGGGCACACTGGCAGCAATTGACGGGGCACACTGGAGGCAATTGATGGGGCACACCAGCAGCAATTAATGGGCACAGTGGCAGAAACTGATGGGCACAGTGGCAGCAAGTGATGGGGCACAGTGGCAGCAATTGATGGGCACAGTGGAGGCAATTGATGGGGTACACTGGCAACAATTAATGGGGCACACTGCTAGCAATTGATGGGGCACACTGGTAGCAATTGATGGGGCACACTGGTAGCAATTGATGGGGCACAGTGGCGGCAATTGATGGGGCACAGTGGCGGCAATTGATGGGCACAGTGGCGGCAATTGATGGGGCACACTGCTAGCAATTGATAGGGCACACTGCTAGCAATTGATGGGGCACACTGCTAGCAATTGATGGGCACAGTGGCTGCAATTAATAGGCACACTAGCAGCAATTGATGGGGCACACTAGCAGAAATTGATGGGCACAGTGGCAGCAATTGATGAGGCACACTGGCAGCAATTGATGGGCACGGTGGCTGTGTTTGATAGACACAGTGGCTGCAATTGATGTTTTTTTTTTTCAGTTTGTTTGTGCCCCCCCCAAAAAAAATTGGAGCACCAGCCGCCACTGGTCACAAGGTAGGGTGGCTGTGAAAGTGAAACTGCAGCAGAGAAATAACAGGGCCCCTTTTCCTGCCAGACAAAGCTGTGCAAATCTCAGAACTGTATGGAGAGAAATATGAATCTTGAACAGCTAAAACGGCAATTACACGTATTTCATCTCTGTGTGTAGCGATTTCCCCGGAGTTCAGTTCCTTTAGACTGAATCCATCCTTATTTACTGCTTCAGTGAAACCTTATTTGCTTTGTCTCTTTATATTGGAATGGCTCCCCTGTCTGCGCTAATCCTCTGTGCCTGCTCTCAGGTAGCAACAAGTAAAACTCAGCCGTCATGCAACAACAGATGGTGGCTGCCTCTCCTGCGCTGGGTTATCAAATCAAATAGATTCAAGTACCTATGCCTAAACTTGCGGCGGCGTAGCTTAGCGTGTTTAGGCTACGCCGCCGTAAGTTAGCTAGGCAAGTACATGATTCTCAATGTACTTGCCTGCTATGTTTCGGCGGCGTAGACTAAAGCGAGCGGGCGTAAGGGCGCCAAATTCAAATATGTGTTAGGGGGGCGTGTTGTATGCTAATTGTGCTTGACCTTACGTTTTTTACGTTTTTTTTTAACTGCGCATGCGCCGGGCGCCTACATTTCCCAGTGTGCATTGTGGCTAAGTACGCCCCACGGGCCTATTGATTTAGACGTGGACGTAAACGATATAAATCCCGATTCACGGACGACTTACGCAAACGACGTAAAAAAATTCGAATTTCGACGCGGGAACGGCGGCCATACTTGACATTACTATTCCACTAGGGCCTAGCTCTAACTTTAGGCGGCCTATCTCTTACGTAAACGGCGTAAAAGTACTGCGTCGGCCGGGCGTACGTTCGTGAATCGGCGTATCTCCTCATTTACATATTCTACGGCGACCGCAATGGAAGCGCCACCTAGCGGCCATCCAAAATATTGGAATCTAAGATAGGACCGCGCAAGCCGTCGTATCTTAGTTATGTTTAAGCGTATCTCTGTTTGAGCATACGCTTAAACATAAGTCGGCGTAGATTCTGAGTTAGGTCGGCTTATCTACTGATAAGCCGGCCTAACTCTTTGTGAATCTACCTAAAAGTGTCTGCAGCCATTATAGATGTAGTTTAATCTGATTATATTTTGTCAGTCCCTAGTTCCTCCCACCCCCTCATTACCATGCTAATCAAAATAATAAATAAAATCTTCCTTATCCTTATAATAAATAAAATCTTCCTTCTTCCTTATCTTCCTCATTACCATGCTAATCACAATAAGAAATAAAATCTTCCTTATTCCTTGAAGACGAAGCCCCTAAGCCCCCGTTCACATTGGTTCGATTTGACACGTCAAATCGCATGCCAAATCATAGCCTATTGCCGGCAATGGCTCTGTCCCAACCGGTGCGACGCCGACTTTGCGGCGCCACACCGATTTCCAAAAGTAGTCACTGCACTACTTTTGGCGACTTCGGAGGGCCATTTTTCAAGAGACGTTTGTGTATGAACCTGCACAGATGTCTTTCAAATCGCCCCCCGAAGTCAGACTAAAATGCGGGTTTGAATTTGTGCGATTTCAGCCCGAACTCGCGCAGTTTCAAACCCGCGTTCAGTGTGAACGTACCCTTACTGACACTTTTTGCTTACGAGTTTAGCCATCCGTATCCTCCCATACCAAACATCTTTAGTATTTTCATCTGAAGTCTACAGAATGTCAGCAGAGCGAGTAAGAGAAATGCCACTGAGTTATCACCGTCATTAATTATTGTCCTACAGATGGAAATTAGGAACGTACTTTCATTGATTTACCAGCAGCCACAAAACGGAGAACACAAACCATAGCTGGCCTCTACTGGGAATGTATGAAGCGATGGTGGCAGTCTGGCAGAGGGGGATGGTGGCAGAGGTGGATGGAGGCAGGGTGTGATGGTGGCAGAGGGGGGTGGTGGCAGGGTGTGCTGTGGCAAGGGGTGATGGTGGCAGAGAGGGATAGAGGCAGAGGGGGTGGAGGCAGGGGGGGATGGTGGCAGAGGGGGATGGTGGCAGAGGGGGATGGTGGCAGAGGGGGATGGTGGCAGGGGTGATGGTGGCAGGTGATGGAGGCAGGAGGTGATTGGACTAAATAATTTGCCCTTATTATATCGAAAATAACAAAAAAAACGTTTTCTACCTTAAATCACATTGCGATTTGCCTAGCGTACTTGTTTGTAGCCTAAATACAGAAATTTGCGCCCAAAAATGTAATTTTGGAACTTTTGTGAAATGACGGGAAAAACTTGGCTGCGCCAGTAAATTTTGGGCGTCATGCCAGTAAATTTCAATCTGGTAGGTTGGCAACACTGCAACGTACAGTATATATATATATATATATTTTAACCATATGGCCAAGGCTGTTGCGGGGGGGGGGGGGGTGTTCGCTATGATCACATGACCATGTCCTTCAATATCTCATTCCTCTATAGAACTCATCCAGGAAAGCTCTGACAGTAATTTCCTATTCAAACTCCGAGTGGTTTTGCAAATGGAAAAAGAGGGATGGCTGGAGACAAAACGCTTTGATGTCATGGCAATTTATAAATCGCAGAGCCGACTGATTCTATTGCTGAGTCAGCAGCTGTGTGAAAGAGGCGCTCAAAACGCTGTCATCCTGCGGAGCCACCTCTGTCTGGTGTGAGGGTCCCACGTCATCCCACATTGTTCTACAGACAAGCCATCCGTATCCTCCCATACCAAACATCTTTAGTATTTTCATCTGAAGTCTACGGAATGTCAGTAAGATAAATGCGTCTGAGTTATCACCGTCATTAATTATTGTCCTACAGATGGAAATTAGGAACGTACTTTCATTGATTTACCAGCAGCCACAAAACGGAGAACACAAACCATAGCTGGCCTCTACTGGGAATGTATAAAGCTCCAGACGCTCGATTATACAGTATGTACACTGACCAATAGGTGGCGCTCTGGCACGCTTCCTCTTGCCCACCACTTCTGCTGATAGTCAATGGTGAGCTTCAGAAGGTGGAAGGGGAAGACCAGAGATTGACTCTCTGGAATCGGGTCAGTATTTGTATAGTGGAGTTCCCTGGGGTGATCGGAGGTGATCGGAGGGTCTATATCAGCCATTCTCAACCAAGTTTCCATAAAAGTCTGTATCTATGCGCTTGATTCTGCAAAGGAGATACGCCTGAATTTCGGCTCCATCCGACCGACGTAAGTCTCCTACGCCGTCGTATCTTGGGCGCATATTTACGCTGGCCGATAGGGGCGCTTCCATTGATTTACGCGTCGAATATGTAAACGACCTAGATACGCCGATTCACAAACGTACTTGCACCCGTCGCAGTAAGCTACGCCGTTTACGTAAGGCGTACTTCCGGCGTAAAGTTAAACCATCAAATAATTGGTCTAAGTCATGTAGGGTATGGACATCGGAACTGCCGTCGGATTTTACGTCGTTTACGTAAGTCGTACGTGAATGGGGCTGGGCGTAGGTTACGTTCACGTCGTAGGCATTGAGCTGGCGTATCTTAGGGAGTAAATTCAATGTGATTCTGAGCAAGCGCGCGCATGCGCCGTTCGTTCGGCGCTTCATTTACATGGGGGTCACGATTCATTTTAATACAACACGCCCACTACCAGCCTACTTTGAAGTAGGCGGGCTTACGCCGGCCCATTTACGCTACGCCGCCGTAACTTAGGGAGCTAAGTGCTTTGTGAATACTGGTCTTGCCTCTCTATGTTACGTCGGCGTAGCGCATATGAGCTGCGCTATGCCCGCATAAATATACGCCACTCTACCTGAATCCGGGCCAGTGTTACTTTGTATTGCTCCATCTCCTGTCTGATCAATCTTTACAAACAATTTTAATTTGTATCTCTCAAGCAGTGCCCGCCAGTAAAACACAGTGGCCCAGATTCAGGTACATTTGCGCGATATTTGCGGGGGAGCAGGGCAACGATTTTGCCCTGCGCCCCCGCAAATATTTTGCGCTGCCCTCGATTCACGTAGCAGTAGCTCCGTAAATTGCGAGGGCGCGCCGGCAAAATTGCCCGGCGTAAGCGCGCGCAATGTAAATGATCCCGCCGGGGGCGGGAATCATTTAAATTAGGCGCGCCGAGCGTACAGCGCATGCTCCGTCGGGAAACTTTCCCGACGTGCATTGCGGCAAATAACGTCGTAAGGACGTAATTTGCTTCAAAGTGAACGTGAATGGCGTCCAGCGCCATTCACAAATCACTTACGCAAACAACGTGAAATTCAAATTTCACGTCGCGGGAGCGGCGGCTATACTTTAGCATTGGCTGCTCCTACTATTAGAAGGGGCAGCCTTGCGCTAAAGTTGCCGTACGGAAACTCCGTACCTGGCTTGCACGGGGGCCGCGCAAGATTGTGAATTAGTGGTAGTATGCAATTTGCATACTACACGCTGATCACAATGGGAGCGGCCCCCGCAAGAATGCAGCCTAAAATCTGCGTGGCATAAGAGCCTTATGCCGCGCAGATTTTAGGCTGCAGTCGGTGTAACGAGGTTCCTGAATCAGGAGCACTCGTTACACCGGAGCAAGTAAGCAATTGCGCCGTGTAACCTATGGTTACACGGCGCAATTGCTTCTTGAATCTGGGCCAGTGATTGTTGCTAGCGGCTATAACAGCTGTAAACTCCAACAGGCTGGTTGATTGATCAATCGACTTGGATACATTCAGCCTAATGCCGCGTACACACCATCACTTTATGTGATGAAAAAAAACGACGTTTTTAAAAACGTCACTTTAAATGACCGTGTGTGGGGGAAAACGTAGTTTTATGTCTTCTGAAAAACGAAAAAAAAAAATTGAAGCATGCTTCAATTTTATGTGTCGTTTTTCAAAACGTCGTTTTTTACTTCACAGAAATTGAACGTGTGTAGCAAAAAACGTTGTTTAAAATGACGTTTTTACACCCGCGCATGCCCAGAAGCTAGTTATGAAGCGAGCTTCAATGGAAAAACGTGGTGAGCGTAACCTCGCTTTGCTAGAACATTGTGAAAAAACGATGGTGTGTAGGCAACTTCGTCTTTGAAAATTGAAGTTTCAAAAACGTCGTTTTTTTTCATCACATAAAGTGATGGTGTGTATGCGGCATTACCTTACACTGTTCTAATCTCGGCTGTTTCCTGCAGAGCCGTCTGAGATTCAAACCATCTATAGCCAGCGTTCTAAAAAGACTGGAAAAGCTTAACTACTTTAGAAAGACGGCTACAGAGCGGACCTACTTTGCCGGGAGGGCGTCCATGGACGTCCTCCTGTGCTCGAGCGGCCTGCGTGCCCCCTGCAGGGCGCACGCGGCACGCTCTGTGATCAGTGAGTCAATGGGACTCGGCTGATCACAGACCCCTTACCACGTGATCAGCTGTCAGCCAATGACAGCTGATCATGTGATGTAAACAGAGTCGGTAATCGGCTTGTGGACAGCCTTCCCATAGACACACCCCTAAGCCTTGTGGACAGCCTTCCCAGAGACACACCCCTAAACGTTGTGGACAGCCTTCCCATAGACACACCCCTAAACCTTGTGGACAGCCTTCCCATAGACACACCCCTAAACCTTGTGGACAGCCTTTCCATAGACACACCCCTAAGCCTTGTGGACAGCCTTCCCAGAGACACACCCCTAAACCTTGTGGACGGCCTTCCCAGAAGAGTTGAAGGTGTTATAGCTACAAAGGGTGGGCCAACTCAATATTGAACCCTACGGATTAAGACTGGGATGCCATTAAAGTTCAAATCGGTGTAAAGGCAGGCGTCCCAATACTTTTGGCAATATAGTATATATATATGACTGGCCTAGTATATATGACTGTGTGTAATATATATATTATATATATATATATATATATATATATATATATATATATATATATATATATATATATATATATATATATATATAGTGCTGTCAGTTAAACGCGTTATTAACGGCGTTAACACAAACCCATGTTAACGCCGTCAATTTTTTTATCGCGCGATTAACGAGGCGGCGTTCGGGGGTTATACCGGGATGATGCCTGCAGCCGCAGGCATCATCCCGGTACCGTTGTTTAGAGCGGGCGATCGGCTATCCAAACATAACAACCGATGCGGCTAAAAGCCGCTCGGTTGTTATGCCGGAGGAGCGGGAGGGGACACCCCCCCCTCCCGCCTTTCGCCGCTCTGACCGGGCCTCCATCCGGCGCGTTCTGTGTCCAGGCGGAGACTGACACTAAGCCGTAAGTGGCTTTGATTCAGTCTCCGCATTGAAACCACGGAAGCGGCGTCATGACGTCACTTCCGGGTTTCTCGGCTGCCAATGGTGCCGGATTTAAAAAAGTACACAGTATTCAGAATCGCCGTTTTCGGCGATCTGAATACTTTGAAGTGCAAAGGAGGGATTGGAGGTCTTTTAGACCCCCGTTCCCTCCATAAAGAGTACCTGTCACCACCTATTGCTGTCACAAGGGATGTTTACATTCCTTGTGACAGCAATAAAAGTGATCAAAATGTAAAAAAATAAAAAAACACAATTTAATATTATAAAAAATAAATAAGAAAACAAAAAAAAAAATGTTTTAAAGGGTGAACCTCCTTAATCGCGTGATTAATCGTGAGTTAACTATGACATTAATGCGATTAATCGCGATTAGAAATTTTAATCGCTTGACAGCACTAATATATATATATATATATTTTATACACACAGGGCCAGATCCACAGACAGAGTACGCCGGCGTATCTACTGATACGCCGGCGTACCTTCAAATTACCCGCGTCGTATCTTTGGTTTGAATCCTCAAACCAAGATACGACGGCATCTGGGTTAGATTCGACAGGTATACGTCCTCGTACGCCTTTCGAATCTAAGATGCAATACTTCGGCGTCCGCTGGGTGGCGTTCACGTAGTTTTCCGCGTCGGGTATGCAAATTAGCTATTTCCGTCGATCCGCGAACGTACGAGTGGCCGGCGCATTTTTTTTACGGCGTCATTAGTCGGCTTTTTCCGGCGTATAGTTAAAGCTGGTATTTTGCTGCGTATAGTTAGATTTGCCATGTTAAGTATGGCCGTCGTTCCCGCGGGTCGAAATTTTAATTTTTTTTTTTTTTTTTGCGTAAGTCGTCTGTGAATCGGGATGGACGTAACTCACGTCTAAGTTAAAAAAATGACGTCCTAGCGACGTCATTTAGCGCAATGCACGGCGGGAAATTTCTGGACGACGCATGCGCAGTTCATTCGGCGCGGGGACACGCTTCATTTAAATGAAACCCGCCCCCTGAGCGCCGATTTGAATTCCGCCGCCAGAAATACTTAAAATACTTAAACTTACGCCGTAAAATCGTTGAGGATTCAAAATTCCGCCAGGTAAGGTACAGCGGCTGCGCGGATCCAATTCTCTGTGGATCTACCCCAGTATATATATATATATATATATATATTTTTTTTTATACACACACAGTATATATAATACCATATATATATATATATATATATATATATATATATATATATACATACTGTACCTATCTATACATATACATTACACAAACATACAAAACACAGAATATATATATATATATATATTTTTATATATATATATATATATATTTTTATATATATATATATATATATATATATATATATATATACACACACATACTGTATATATAAAGAATAAAAAATATATATAATTTATCATTATATTTGGCCTACCTGTTTTAGCCACACATTAGTTGTCATCATTTGATTTTTTTCATCCTGAAATCAAATAAAAAAAAAAAAACATTTAACAAAATCTAAAAAATAAATAAATAAATACATGATTCACCTGAAAATCAATAAAAAAACATTAAAAAAAAATACACGAATCATCTGAAAATAAATTAAAAGCATTAAAAAAATGAAATAAATACATGAATCATCTAAAAAAAAATTAAAAACATAAAAAAAAATACACAAATGATCTGAAAATAAATTAAAAGCATTAAAAAAGTGAAATAAATACATGAATCATCTGAAAATAAATTAAAAGCATAAAAAAAAATGAAATAAATACATGAATCATCTAAAAATAAGCATAAATAAAAAAATAAAAAAATACATTAGTCATCTGAAAATACATATGAATCTAGGAGTGAAGAAATATATCTGAATTAAAATCAGCAATAATCAGGTTGGACTCAACATGAGCACAGCACGTCCCCGAGCTTCTCGCGCCTCTCCTCGCACCACCGCCGCCTTATCGTCCTCGTCAGCCGGGCCCGCTCTCTGCCCGCCAGACCCCAGCCTTATTTATGTTTGAGGCACCCTGGCCGGGCTTTGTGAGATCTGAATTTTTTTTTCTTTTATATATTTTTTTTTGCCAATTCCAGCGCGTTCAAAGCATTTTTTTCCCCATTTACTGTGTGATGGGAAATAAAAATACGAAGCCCATTTAATGACTTGAGCCAGGCAGACGAAAAATAAAAAAAGAATTACTTATCTACAAATTGAGGATCCCCAACCAAATATCTCATTACCCCGCTGGGTGCGCCTGGCGACATAAATAAATAACAAAATCCTTAAAGCAGCCGGGGGGGGGGGGGGGGGGCACTTATTAATATTTATAGCTGTAAAATAAAAAAGATAGAAAAGGCGGCTTCAATATTTATTATATCTGTTGATTTTGGACTTGGTGTCCAGCCAAGCGTGTGCTGAGCTGAGGAGGACATTTTAATACCCGGTCATTATTTATTACTTTTCTTAATGTGTGCGGATCATCGGGAGGAAGTTGCTCTTTTTTCCTTGCAGTAGGCAGATCAGAGAGTGACAGTTGCAAAGAGGATGGTAACCTAGCAACAGCGGAACGCTGGGACATCGGGATGCCTTTGTTACAATGTAACAAGTGTCCATTAACATTGCTGTAATTGGCAGGATGAGACAACGTGGACAATGGATTCATCCATCGATGGAGGAGGGAAGAAATGGATAAAAATGTAATGCCTTGCGCTGTAATTTTGTAGAATTAGCGTTCTGCATTTTACCAACTAACACACAATAAAAAGGACAACATAAATAGGCTGCCTGTTAAATAACATAAAAATTCAGTTTTATGATTGAAGGGGGTTTAAGTACTAAAATTCCTGGGTCAGATCCACGTACCTGCGCGTAATCTTACGCCGGGCGCAGCGTATCTAAGATACACTACGCCGCCGCAACTTTTTTTTTATTTCAAATCCACAAAGAATTTGCGCCGTAAGTTATGGCGGCGTAGTGTATCTTTGGCGGCGTAAGGGCGCGGAATTCAAATGGATTTAATGGGGGCGTGTTTTATGTTAATACGTCGTGACCCGACGTAAACAACATTTTTTTTAACTGCGCATGCGCCGTCCGTGGGGGTATCCCAGTGCGCATGCTTGAAATTAAACCGGAACCAGCCAAAGCTTACGACGGTGACGTCATTCTACGCAAATTCCTATTCGCGAACGATTTACGCAAACGAAGCAAAAAATTTAAAATTGTACGCGGGAACGACGGCCATACTTAACATTGAGTACGCCTCATAATAGCAGCTTTAACTATACGCCGGAAAAAGCCGAACGCAAACTACGTAAAAAAAATGAGCCGGCCGGACGTTCGTGGATCGCCGTAAATAGCTAATTTGCACACTCGACGCGGATTTAGACGAAAACGCCACCTAGCGGCCGTCGAAAAATTTCATCTAAGATCCGACTAAGACGTACGCCTGTCGGATCGATCCCAGATGCCGTCGTATCTTGTTTTGTGGCTACAAAACAAAGATACGCCGCGGGAAATTTAAAATTACGCCGGCGTATCAAGAGATACGCCGGCGTAATGCTTTTTTGGATCTGCCCCCCTGTCTTTATAGTAAGTTGCTACACACTAAGGTTCTATTATTTATTTATTTATTTATTTTTATTACATTTTTATTTATTTATTTTTAATTTAAATATATATGGTAAAATTTTATTTATTTATTTATTTTTATTACATTTTTATTTATTTATTTTTAATTTAAATATATATGGTAAAATTTCAATATATATATATATATATATATATATATATATATATATATATATATATATATATATATATATATATTGAAATTTTACCATAGTATGTCTAAAATGATTTTTCATATGATTTCCAGTTCCATCTAGTGGCCGTAAAGCAGTATTTTCCTGATTAAGGTATTTCAAAGACATTTTTACATTATGGCCACCAGATGGAGCTGATGATCATAGGAAGTAAGCCTATTATTATCATTATTATTATTATACAGGATTTATATAGTGCCAACAGTTTGCTCAGCGCTTTGCAACATGGGGGCAGACAGTACAATTACAATACAATTCAATACAGGAGGGCCCTACTCGTTAGAGCTTACAGTCTAGAAGGGGGGGGTCAAGTGGAACAAAAGGTAACAGCTGTCGAAGATGATCAGATGGAGAAAATGAAACTAAAGCTGTTAAGTGTGGGTACGATAGGCTTCTCTGAAGAGAAGGATTTTCAGGGATCGTCTAAAAGCTAATAGAGTAGGAGATAGACAGACAGGGTAAGGAGTTCCATAGGACTGGAGAGGCTCTTGAAAAGTCCTAGAGGAGAGCATGGGAGGAGGTGATGAGGGAGCTAGAGAGCAGGAGGTCTTGAGAAGAAGGAAGAGAACGATTAAAGCGGGAGTTCACCCTATAAACCCCAAAAAAAAAAAAAAAATTCTTCTACCATAAAATCAGGCATTGTAGCGCGAGCTACAGTATGCCTGTCCCGATTTTTTTACCCCCGTACTCACTGTGTACTCGTACATCGAAGATACCGACTCCCCTCGGGGAATGGGCGTGCCTATGGAGACGGAGGATGATTGACGGCTGGCTCTGGCGCGTCACGCTTCTCCGGAAATAGCCGAAATAGGCTTGGCTCTTCACGGCGCCTGCGCATAGCCTGTGCGCAGGCGCCGTGAAGAGCCGAGACCTATTCCGGCTGTCTTCGGGGAGAGTGACGTGCCAGGGCCGGCCGTCAATCATCCTCCCTCTCCATAGGCACGCCCATTCCCCGCGGGAGCCGAAATCTATAATGTACGAGTACACAGTGAGTACGGGGGTAAAAAAATCGGGATAAGGCATACTGTAGCTCGCGCTACAATGCCTGTCTCGATGGTAAAATCGTGTCACTGAGGGTGAACCACCGCTTTAAGTTGAGACATTACACATTACACTACTAAAGACTCTTTTCACACTGCTGCGTTTTTACGGCCGCAATTTTGATGCAATTTTAATGCGATTTTGACGCAATTTGACGGAATGCCTGTGTAAACTTGAGGTCTACAGACCTGAACTCGCATCAAAGTCAGACCAAAGTAGAACAGGGACTACAGTAAAACCTTGGATTGAGAGCACAATTCGTTCCAGAAACATGCTTGTAATCCAAAGCACTGCACTGCGTTTGCAACCCGATTCCGACAAATATGGACATTTGAATTGTGCTGTGATTAGGCCGCACTTACTCATCTTCCCTCTTATTTTTCACAACGATGTTATGAAATCTACGGGATCGAACCAAGAGTCTCATGTTATTTACATCGGCCCTTCATGTGTGTTTTGTTCCCAGTTGTTTTCCATTTTTTATCCTCAAGTATTTCGAGATGACATGACCTCGCACTCTATATGGATTATGGCAGTCTGCAATCAGGAGGATGTGGAATTCCATTTGCAACAGCGGTTTCTTTACCTCACAAGGCCATACGAGGTATTTAGACCTTTCATTCCATCTAGAACAAACACTCAGCCACTTCACAACTGACTCACCACCATCACAAACATGGTCAATTAATGCTAAAGGACTGAATAGCGCATACAAACATAAAGCCCTTTGAGATGACCCTCGTAAAATACCCTAGAAATATAGGGCCGGCTTCATAAAGAGTTACGCCGGCGTATCAGTAGATACGCTGACGTAACTCGGAATCTAAGCCCGTCGTAAGTTTAAGTGTATGCTCAAACTGAGATACACTTAAACCTAGCTAAGATACGACGGCCTGCGCCGTCGTATCTTAGGGTGCAATTTTCCCACTGGCCGCTAGGTGGCGCTTCTGTTGTTTTCGGCGTAGAATATGTAAATGACTAGATACGCAGATTCACGAACGTACACTTGCCCGTCGCAGTAAAGATACGCCGTTTCCGTAAGAGATACGCCGCGTAAAGATAAACCTGCCCCCTAGGTAGCCAATGTTAAGTATGGCCGTCGTTTCCGCGTCGAAATTTGAAAATTTTACGTTGTTTGCGTAACTCGTCCGTGAATGGGACTGGACGTAATTTACGTTCACGTCGAATCCAATGACGTCCTTGCGGCATACTTTGGAGCAATGCACACTGGGAAATTCCACGGACGGCGCATGTGCCGTTCGGGAAAAACGTCAATCACGTCGGGTCACCAATAATTAACATAAAACACGCCCCCTCATCCTCATTTGAATTACGCGCGCTTAGGCCGGCCCCATTTACGATACGCCGCCGTAACTAAGGAGGCAAGTGCTTTGTGAATACAGCACTTGCCTCTCTGACTTACGGCGGGGTAGCGTAAATACCATACGCTGCGCCGCCGTAACAATGCGCGCCCCTACCTGAATCCGGCCCATAATCCGTGTCCAAGAAACTCACTTCCAAATTGACAAACCATCTATTTTCAAGCATAAACAATATTAGAGTCTGTGAAATCAATAGTACCCAATAGTAAATGTATACGCTCCTAATATAAGGCAACTTCTAATGTATAGGGGGCCTCTTATGGGAAAAGTGGGGCTTCTGATGCGAGGAGAGGATTCTGTGATAAAGGGAAATTGCTGAAGTGATGGAGGGATTCTGATGTGATGGGGCAACTATGCTGTGATGGTTGGAGTACTCTGACCAGGGGCGGAACTACCGCCATAGCGACCCACGCGGCCCCTCAGCCCAGTGGGGCCCGGCAGGGGGACACTGATGCAAAGGGAGATTTTAATGGGCTGGGGAACCTCTGATGAGATGAGGGGACACTGACATGAAGGGAGATCTTAATGAGATGGGGATCCTCTAATGTGATTAGGGGGACCTCTGATGTGAAGGGGAGACCTCTGATGTGATCTCTAAAGTGATGGGGGGGGGCTCTGATGTGAAGGAGAAGCCGCTGATGTTATGGGGGACAGCTGGTGTGATAGGGAACCTCTGATGTGATCTCTAATGTGATGGGGGACCTCTGATATGATGAGGGACCTCTGATGTAATGGGGGACATCTGATGTAATGGGGGACCTCTGATGTGATGGACGGATCTCTGATGTGATGGAGGGACCTCTGATGTGATGGAGGGACCTCTGATGTGATGGAGGGACCTCTGATGTGATGGAGGGACCTCTGATGTGATGGAGGGACCTCCGATTTGAAGGAGGGACCTCTGATGCGATAGGAGAAACTTCCGATTTGAAGGAGGGACCTCTGATGCGATAGGAGAAACTGTCATAAAGGGAGATCTTGGTGTCATTGGGGGGACCTCTGATGTAATGGGGGGGACACTGATGTGAAGGGAGATCTTAATGTGATGGGGGACCTCTGATGAGATGGGGGGACACTGAGATGAAGGGAGATCTTAATGAGATGGGGATCCTCTAATATGACTTCTGTGATGGGGGACCTCTGATGAGATGGGGGGACACTGATGTGAAGGGAGATCTTAATGTGCTGGGGGACATCTGATGACATGGGAGGACACTAATGTGAAGGGAGATCTTAATGTGATGGGGGACCTCTGATGAAATGGGGACACTGACACGAAGGGAGATCTTAATAAGATGGGGGTCCTCTGATGTGATTAGGGGGACCTCTTATGTGAAGGGGAGACCTCTGATGTAATTGGGGGACACTGACATGACGTGAAGGGAGATCTTAATGTGATGGGGGACCTCTGATGAGATGGGGGGACACTGACGTGAAGGGAGATCCTAATGTGATGGGGGACCTTTGATGAAATGGGGGGACACTGATGTGAAGGGAGATCTTAATGTGATGGGGTACCTCTGATGAGATGGGGGACACTGACACGAAGGGAGATCTTAATGAAATGGGGGTCCTCTGATGTGATTAGGGGGACCTCTGATGTAATTGGGGGACACTGACACAAAGGGAGATCTTAATGAGATGGGGGTCCTCTGATGTGATTAGGGGGACCTCTGATGTGAAGGGGGACCTCTGATGTAATTGGGGGACACTGACGTGACGTGAAGGGAGATCTTAATGTGATGGGGGACCTCTGATGAGATGGGGGGACACTGACGTGAAGGGAGATCTTAATGTGATGGGGGGCCTCTGATGTGATTAGGGGGACCTCTGATGTGAAGGGGGGACCTCTGATGTAATTGGGGGACACAGACGTGACGTGAAGGGAGATCTTAATGTGATGGGGGACCTCTGATGAAATGGGGGGACACTGATGTGAAGGGAGATCTTAATGTGCTGGGGGACCTCTGATGAAATGGGGGGACACTGATGTGAAGGGAGATCTTAATGTGCTAGGGGACCTCTGATGAAATGGGGGGACACTGATGTGAAGGGAGATCTTAATGTGATGGGGGGCCTCTGATGTGATTAGGGGGGACCTCTGATGTAATTGGGGGACACTGATGTGACGTGAAGGAAGATCTTAATGTGATGGGGGGCCTCTGATGTGATTAGGGGGACCTCTGATGTGAAGGGGGGACCTCTGATGTAATTGGGGGACACTGATGTGACGTGAAGGGAGATCTTAATGTGATGGGGGGCCTCTGATGTGATTAGGGGGACCTCTGATGTGAAGGGGGGACCTCTGATGTAATTGGGGGACACTGACGTGACGTGAAGGGAGATCTTAATGTGATGGGGGACCTCTGATGAGATGGGGGGACACTGTCGTGAAGGAAGATCTTAATGTGATGGGGGACCTCTGATGAGATGGGGGGACACTGACGTGAAGGGAGATCTTAATGTAATGGGGGGCCTCTGATGTGAAGGAGAAACCTCTGATGTTATGGGGGACAGCTGGTGTGATGGGGAACCTCTGATGTGATCTCTAATGTGAAGGAGGACCTCTGATGTAATGGGGAGGCCTCTGATGTAATGGAGGACCTCTGATGTAATGGGGAGGCCTCTGATGTAATGGAGGACCTCTGATGTAATGCGGGACCTCTGATGTAATGCGGGACCTCTGATGTAATGCGGGACCTCTGATGTAATGGGGGACCTCTGATGTAATGGAGGACCTCTGATGTAATGGGGGACCTCTGATGTAATGGGGGATCTCTGATGTAATGGGGAGGCCTCTGATGAACACTTGTGTGCAATCATCCTAGACTCAGGTCTAGGATGACCTGAGTAACATTTAATTTTTTTTCTACGTTTTAGACTAGGGTGCCTCAAGATTTTGCATTCTTTAAAAGGGTATCATGCGTTGAGAAACAGTGATCTATGTCATGAACCCAATAAAACGAGTTTTAACCTATTGAAGATATGTTACCAAATGGTGTACATTTGATTGTCAGCTACTGCTATCAATGCATTTGTGGAATAATATATAGATTAATCAACATTATTGCACTGCAATGTCACGCAGGTCGGCCTTCGTTTATCCAATGCTTCGTATTCCTCATCCTCTTTTTGTTCCTTTTACTGAACATGACAGCTGCGGTGAAACGCCATACACACCAGTAATTGATAGATTACACGTGTATTGAACTGTGTAGGATTTATTTCATATTAATCACTGCCTGTCCACACATTCAGCACTTACAGATCTGCAGCACAGGCAAAAAAAAAGGCACGTCTCCCTTAATGTATAGCAAATGAGATATACTATGTGAGATGTCTATGGAAATTAGCGGGTAAGGTGATGTACTCATGGTAACAGCAATAGGAAAAAATATCAATTATAAAGATTAGTGCTCTATGCAAACATAAAACATTTTTTTTTAGTACTCATGCACACAGCGTTAACTTCATAGCATAAAATATAAATATATAAATAAAAGATTACAGTAAATGTAAAGGTTGGATACAAACTGCTTTGAAGGTATTTAATTAATAATAATAATGATAATACTTAAAAAGTTGATTATTATTGTTCTGGATTTGTATAGCACCAAGAGGGGTAAGAGGGCCCTGCTTGGATAAAAGAAAAAAGTATATACAAAAGAAATTAAACTTTGATTTTTTTCAAAAAACATTGGGGTAGATCCTCGTACAACGGCGCATTAATGCGCCGGGCGTAGCGTATCTAAGATACACTACGCCGCTGTAACTTACTTTGTTTTGCTTTGAATCCTCAACGAATTTGCGCCGTAAGTTACGGCGGCGTAGTGTATCTCTTGCGGCGTAAAGGGCGCGGAATTCAAATGGATGTGATGGGGGCGTGTTTTATGTAAATACGTTGTGACCCGACGTAAACTACGTTTTTTTTTTTTAACTGCGCATGCACCGTCCCTGGAGGTTTCCCAGTGCGCATGCTCGAAATTTAACCGGAACAAGCCAATGCTTACGACGGTGACGTCATTCTACGCAAATTCCTATTCGCGAACGACTTACGCAAACGACGTAAATAATTCAAAATTGTACGCGGCCATACTTAACATTGAGCACGCCACCATATAGCAGCTTTAACTATACGCCGGAAAAAGCCGAACGCAAACGACGGGAAAAAATGCGCCGGGCCGACGTATGTTCGTGGATCGCCGTAAATAGCTAATTTGCATACTCGACGCGGATTTCGACGGGAACGCCACCTAGCGGCCGCCGAAAAATTGCAGCTTAGATCCGACGGCGTACTAAGGCTGCATTCACACCTGAGCGTCGGTCGTTTTTTTCTGGTGTTTTGTCGCGCGTATTTGCGCGTTTGCATACAGCGTCGTGCGACGTTTTTGTACTTCGGCGTTTTTTATTTTAGCCAATAGGAAAAATGATCATCTTTTCATCACTTGTTGCTATGTTGGTAGATTTTTTTTAATCTTCTGCATGGGCGACAAGTTCTATTTATTAAAGCGACAAAACGCCCGCAGCAAACGCCCGTTGTCGCGCGATATGCTCAATTCGCGCGTTTCCCATTACTTTCTATGGGAATAAAAACGCTCAAATACGCCCAAACCGCACGATACGCGCGACAAAAAAAAGGTCCGGGACTTGTTTGAGCTTCGCGCGACAGGCGTTTGGGCGTTCAGGTGTGAACAGTCACCATAGGGAATAATGTTAATTCTCCCCTCTGGCGTTTGTGAGCAGTGCGCTTCAGGCGTAAAAACGCCTAGGTGTGAATGGGGCCTAAGACGTATGCCTGTCGGATCGAGCCCAGATGCCGTTGTATCTTGTTTTGTGGATACAAAACAAAGATACGACGCGGGAAATTTAAAATTACGCCGGCGTATCAGTAGATACGCCGGCGTAATCCTTTTGTGGATCTGCCCCATTATGTCTTGTGCCACCTATCTTAACTTTAATAATTGTTATTTTTATCTATCTATCTATCTATCTATCTATCTATCTATCTATCTATCTATCTATATATATATATATATATATATATATATATATAATTTCATTGAATTTTTTTACAAAAAAAAACATTATAAAACAACAAATATTATTGTGTGTATATATAATATACATTCATATATGTGTGTGTGTGTGTATAATATATATATATTATAAATTACTCAAAAATACGTTTCTTAAAAATGTAAAAGTTGAATACAAACTGATTTCAAGGTAATTATTAATAATAATTGAAAACAATAATAATAATAATGCAGAAATAAATAAAGGGAACCAGGCTTTTAAGGAATGAACACAAATGACTTCATATTAAAATATCATCATATGTTTTATTGTATTGAAAATAATAATAATACTAAATTGTGATAAATGATAATAATTTCAAAAGTCATAATAAATTATGATACGTGATCATAATTACAGCAGACAAAGTTTATGCAAAAAAATTCAATTATTTTTATTTTATTTTAATTATTCATTGTGCGTATTCCAGAGAAATGACATACACTGTACATGATTAGCAAGGCACTGTAGAAAAGAGTAATGCCTGATGTCCCAATATTTATTGGTAGAGTATGAGATGATATTGTATAGACCCAGTTTATACCAGAAACGGTTTAAAGTGAGATAAAAAAATAAACAAAAATCGAAACAAATTAAAAAAATAAAATAAACAAGTAAAAACTAAACAAAAAAGTAACTTTGTTACTTTGAGAGCAAATAAATCCCCAGAAATCCTGAACACATCATCACACGGGGACACCATCTTATATCGCTGAATGGCTAAAGTTGATTCCATTGACGGTGTTTGCTGCATGGGCATATGGCGTGACGCAATGAGCAGAAAGCGGCGGCCTTCTACCTATTCACATTCTCTTACTATGGAAGTGTATTGGCGGTTTTGGGCAAACAACGGCTGTTTATCCATTTTCTATCACCTCTCTTTCCGTACTGCTTGATAAGGTATATATATATATATATAAAAAAAAAAATCTAATCCTTATTATGTGCGGGATTACGGGATTAAATCCACATTGCTGGGTAATTGTGTACACCGGATGGACTTCATTTCAAGGATTTGCCATGGTAACTATGAAACGGAGTGTGTTGGGAAAGCGCACTTCTATGAAGACATCAGAGCACATCGTATCTACTACGCAACACCCAACGCCGGCCAAATGGTTTTCTAAGCTTCTATAGAGGGAGAATTTTTTTTTATTTGGTTCAGGAAAAATCAGCTTCTTGCAGATTAAGCCTTATGCCGCGTACACACGATCGGTCAAACCGATGAGAACGGTCTGATGGACTGTTTTCATCGGACCAAACCGATCGTGTGTGGGCACCATCGGTTATTTATCCATAGGTTTAAAAAAAGCAATCTTGTTTTAAATTTAACCGATGGATACCTAACCGATAGAAAAAAAAACGATAGTTTGTAGGTACGTCCATCGTTTAAAAAAAATCTGCGCATGCTCAGAATCAAGTAGACGCATGCTTGGAAGCATTGAACTTTGTTTTTTTCTGCACGTCGTGTTTTACGTCACTGCGTTCATGTGAGTGTTCATCTGTTCATATTTTAAGCTAAATAAATTATCTTTTTTTGGAATATTGCGCAATGATGGCTCCTGCATATCAGATATTTATATTTCGATTCATAACAGTCGCAAAATTACAGCAATGAAGGAGCAATGAAAATATCGTATTTTCCGGCGTACAAGACGACTATTTAACACAAGAAATTCTTCTTAAAAGTCGTGGGTCGTCTTATACGCCGGTACGTACCTAACATGCAGACTCTCAGTCAGACCGCGGCCGTCCATTTTTTGAAAGCCACGCCTCCTACTCATGCTGTTCCGTGATAGGCGGAACACTCAGCTTCCCAACAGAGCCTCTGTTCAGTGTTCCGCATATCACAGATGCCCTCTCCTCCTCGGACGAGAGGGTATCCGTGATAGGCGGAACACTGAACACAGTATCTGCTGGGAAGCCGAGTGTTCCGCCTATCACGGAACAGCATGAGGAAGAGGCGTGGCTTTCGAAAAATGGACGCCTGCGGTCTGGCTGAGATTCTGCATGTTAGATTTAAGGTAAGGGATCGTCGAGGCATGTAATAGTGGCACAGTGAGGCATGTAATGGTGGCACAGTGAGGCAGGTAATGGTGGCACAGTGAGGAAGGTAATGGTGGCACAGTGAGGAAGGTAATGGTGGCACAGTCTGGCATGTAATGGTGGCACAGTGAGGCATGTAATGGTGGCACAGTGAGGCAGGTAATGGTGGCACAGTGAGGCAGGTAATGGTGGCACAGTGAGGCAGGTAATAGTGGCACAGTGAGGCAGGTAATGGTGGCACAGTGAGGCAGGTAATGGTGGCATAGTCTGGCATGTAATGGTGGCCCAGTGAGGCATGTAATGGTGGCACAGTGAGTCAGGTAATGGTGGCACAGTGAGGCAGGTAATGGTGGCACAGTGAGGCATGTAATGGTGGCACCGTGAGGCATGTAATGGTGGCACAGTGAGGCATGTAATGGTGGCACAGTGAGGCAGGTAATGGTGGAACAGTGAGGCATGTAATGGTGTCACAGTAAGGCATGTAATAGTGGCACAGTGAGGCATGTAATGGTGGCACAGTGAGGCATGTAATGGTGGCACATTGAGGCATGTAATGGTGGCACAGTGAGGCAGGTAATGGTGGCATAGTCTGGCATGTAATGGTGGCCCAGTGAGGCATGTAATGGTGGCACAGTGAGTCAGGTAATGGTGGCACAGTGAGGCAGGTAATGGTGGCACAGTGAGGCATGTAATGGTGGCACCGTGAGGCATGTAATGGTGGCACAGTGAGGCATGTAATGGTGGCACAGTGAGGCAGGTAATGGTGGAACAGTGAGGCATGTAATGGTGTCACAGTAAGGCATGTAATAGTGGCACAGTGAGGCATGTAATGGTGGCACAGTGAGGCATGTAATGGTGGCACATTGAGGCATGTAATGGTGGCACAGTGAGGCAGGTAATGGTGGCACAGTCTGGCATGTAATGGTGGCACAGTGAGGCATGTAATGGTGGCACAGTGAGGCAGGTAATGATGGAACAGTGAGGCATGTAATGGTGGCACAGTGAGGCATGTAATGGTGGCACAGTGAGGCAGGTAATGATGGAACAGTGAGGCATGTAGTGGTGGCACAGTGAGGCATGTAATGGTGGCACAGTGAGGCATGTAATGGTGGCATAGTGAGTCATGTAATGGTGGCACAGTGAGGCATGTAATGGTGGCAAAGTGAGGCATGTAATGGTGGCACAGTGAGGCATGTAATGGTGGCATAGTGAGTCATGTAATGGTGGCACAGTGAGGCATGTAATGGTGGCACAGTGAGGCATGTAATGGTGGCACAGTGAGGCATGTAATGGTGGCACAGTAAGGCATGTAATGGTGGCACAGTGAGGCATGTAATGGTGGCACAGTAAGTCATGTAATGGTGGCACAGTGAGGCAGGTAATGGTGGCACAGTGAGGCAGGTAATGGTGGCACAGTCTGGCATGTAATAGTGGCACAGTGAGGCATGTAATGGCACAGTGAGGCATGTAATGGTGGTACAGTCTGGCATGTAATGGTGGCACAGTGAGGCATGTAATGGCACAGTGAGGCATGTAATGGTGGTACAGTCTGGCATGTAATGGTGGCACAGTGAGGCATGTAATGGCACAGTGAGGCATGTAATGGTGGCACAGTGAGGCATGTAATGGCACAGTGAGGCATGTAATGATGGCACAGTGAGGCATGTAATGATGGCACAGTGAGGCATGTAATGGCACAGTGAGGTGAGGCGAGGCGAGGCATGACTAGTAGGAAGGGGGTCGTCTTATACGGTGAGTATATCCCAAAACCAACATTTTAGCTGGAAAATTAGGGGGTCGTCTTATACGCCGGAAAATACGGTAATTTTACTGTTGGGGGTCCCCACAACTTGGGAAATGTTATCAAGGGGTCACGGCACTAGGAAGGTTGGGCACCACTGGTTTAGAGGATTGATCAGTGTTGCACTCACCACATCTATGAGCTGGGCAATAGACAATCCAAACTTGACAATGACGACATCTGAGGTATTTGGTACTGGCCTGGACCATCGATTGTACCCTCTGAACAGGCTCTTGAACAATCGTTCTTCTGCGTGGGTGCGCGTCCTCTGCATACATGACACTGATGGATAAAGAGACAAAGTTCAGAATAAGTCATTAGTAACTAGCCACCTAAGGACCAAGCCTTCTTCTCTGGCACTTTTTGTTTACAAGTAAAAATCAGCTGTAGCCTGAAAAACACCCCAGTGTGAAAGGGGTCTTAGCGGCGCTTTACCAGCGTTTTTCGGGCGCTGGCAGTGTGAAAGGGCTCTGAGGCCTCGTACACACGACAGAGTTTCTCGGCAGAATTCGCCGAGAAACTCGGTCAAAACCCGGATTCTGCCGAGAATCTCTGTCGTGTGTACACTTTTGGCTCGATGGAGCCGCCGAGGAACTCGACGAGAAAATAGAGAACATGTTCTCTATTTTCTCGTTGTCCTCGTTCTTCTATGGGAGAAGCCGGCCCGCCGAGCTCCTCGGCGGCTTCATCCCAAAACTCGACGAGGAACTCGACGTGCCAAGCACGTCGAGTTCCTCTGTCGTGTGTACGGGGCCTGAAAGTACTCAGGCTTTCACATTGGGATTGCAGATGAGGCTTCTTTACAGGCTTTTTTTCACGCCAAAGCGCCTGAAAAATACCCGAAACACACCCCAGTGTGAAAGGGGTCTAATGCTCCTAAAGCGCTGCAAAGAAGCTGCTTGCAGGACATTTCTTGACACCCTGCCAGCGCAGCGCCTCAGTGTGAAAGCATTTGGGCTTTAACATTGGGATTGCAGATGCAGCTTCTTTCAGGCGCTTTACAGACGCTTTTTTAACGCTAAGACCCCTTTCACACTGGGGCGTTTTTCAGGCGCTTTAGCATGAAAGCACTCAGGCTTTCACATTGGGATTGCAGATGCAGCTTCTTTCAGGAGCTTTTTTTAAGGCCCCTTTCACATTGGGCAGTGGAGGTGCGGTGACGGTATAGCAGCGATATTTTTAGCGCCGCTATACCGTTGTATTTACCGCGATATTCGGGCGCTAGCGGTGCGGTTTTAACCCCCGCTAGCGGCCGAAAGAGGGTTTATACCGCCCGCAATGCGCTTCTGCAGAGGTGCATTGCGGGCGGTATTACCGCGGTTTCCCATTGATTTCAATGGGAGGGCGCGGTATAGGAGCGGTAAACACCCCGCTCATTCACCGCTTCAAAGATGCGGCTAGCAGGACTTTTGGAGCGGTCCTGCTAGCGCACCGCTTCAGTCTGAAAGCATTTGGGCTTTCACATTGAAGCCTGCAGGGCATGATTTTTTCATGCGGTATAGCAGCGCTATTTTTAGCGCTGTACCGCATGAAAAACGCCTCAATGTGAAAGGGGCCTAACGCTAAAGCGCCTGAAATACGCCCATGTGTGAAAGTGGTCTTAAATACACCGCTCCTAAAGCCCCCTTCCCATTGGCGGAGCTTTTTTTAACGCCAAAGGGCCTGAAAAACGCCCAAGTGTGAAAGGGGTCTTAGCTAGAGGTCGACCAATATATCGGCCATTTTGGGGAAATCGTCATCGGCCGATTTTTATCCAAATTAGGCTGATATTTAACAATGCCTGCTAGTGGTGCAACAGGTTGCCGCCCCAGCTTCGGTCTAAATCTGGAGCGGCGGCCATTTTGGTACACCCAGCGGCGGCCCTCCTCTCTGTTTACACCCACAGAGGAGGAGCCGGCGCTCCAGGGACACTCACACCGCTGTCTGAGGTCTGTAAGGGGGGGGGTGTCTGCACTACTGGGGGGTGTCTGTACTGAGGGGGGGCTATACCGAGGAGGGTGACACCATTTTTTTTGCACCAGTGCCACCATCCAGTGCCAATTAGTGCCACCTGCTAGTGCCATCCAGTGCCACCTTGCTAGTGACATCCAGTGCCACCTGCCAATGCCATCCAGTGCCACCTGCCAGTGCCAACTAAAGCCACCCAGTGCCAACCAGTGCCACCTGCCAATGCCAACCAGTGCCATTTGCCAGTGCTAACTATTGCCATCCAGTGCCAATTAGTGCCACCTGCCAATCAGTGCCAACCAGTGCCACCTTTTAGTTCTACCTGCCAGTGCCACCTGCCAATGCTAACCAGTGCCATCCAGTGCCACCTGCCAGTGCCATCCAGTGCCACCCGCCAGTGCCAATAAATGCCAACCAGTACCACTTGTCAGTGCCACCTGTTAGTGCCATGAGCCAGTGCCACCTGCCAAAAATAAATAAAAAATCGACCTAAAATATCGGCCGCAAAAAAATCGGCATCATATATCGGCCATCGGCCGCCCTGATTTCTAAATATAGGCATCGGCCAGAGAAAAACCCATGTTGGTCGACCGCTAGTCTTAGCAGCGCTTTACCAGCGTTTTTCGGGCGCTGGCAGTGTGAAAGGGCTCTGAAAGCACTCAGGCTTTCACATTGGGATTGCAGATGAGGCTTCTTTCAGGCGCTTTACAGCCCTGATCCCACCTCTACTATATTAGCCATAGTTGATGCTGGAGCCGGAGTTCAGCTTTAAGGAAGTTTTATCCCGTAAATTGCAACGCTTGTCACACGCTCCTAATCTGTTGATCACTTGCGCTTAGAGTGTGCGGAATTATCTGTGCGATGTGGCGTGTATATAAAGGATTAGTCGGTTCCATTCTTCTCCGGGGACCGTGGGTGGACAATGTGATGTGGATGCTGCTTAGAAATTCTGCTACCGTGTCTCAGTTAACCAAAGAAAATGTCTTTATAGCATCCCCCCCCCCCCCCCCCCCCCCCCCGGGCCAAAAGAGCAAATACAAAGAAAAAACATGTTTATATCATGATGTCCCTGTCCAAAGATTGGAAGATTAAAGAAGATGTCCTTGCCCAGGGCAGGACTTAGGGTGGTGGGGGCCCCTGGGCTAGAGTGTTGATTGAGGGGCCCCCTGGAGCCGAGAAGCGGCTGTTGAGCGGGGGGGGGGCTGCCACCAATCCGAGTTATTGAGCGGGGGGGCCACTTGGTGCACGGTGGGGGGGGGGGGCGCCAATCAGAGTTGTTGAGCAGGGGGAGTCGCCGATTGATCAAAGTTGTTGAGGGGGGGCCGCCGATCGTAGTTGTTGAGCGGGGGGGTGAAGGGGACTTCTTACCTCTTCATCAGCAGCGGCATGGCTCTTCCTGCTTCCTCCTCCCGGGGCCCCCTATCTCCTATTGGGGGGGCCCATGGGCTTGAGCCCAGTCAAGCCCAATGGTAAGTCCGGCCCTGTCCTTGCCGTATCATGTGCTTGTATGAGAAGGTATCCAGTTCTCTTTGTATTGCTTCCCTTGTGCAAAATCCCCGGTGATCCTGCCATTCCCTCTGATTTCCTATTTCAAACTGACCACGCAAGGCATGAGAGCTCTTTCATCCCAGTGTAGTCAATTTTCCTCCAATGATCCAACTTGTGCTGACACGCCCCCACCTGCACACCCGTTTACTGAGATCAGTGAATAGTGGATAATGGGAAGAATGCTCCTTAATTTGGTGGATAAGGGGAAGAATGCTCCTTACTTTGGTGGATAAGGGGAAGAATGCTCCTTACTTTGGTGGATAAGGGGAAGAATGTTCCTTACATTGGTGATCAGTGGGAAGAATGTCCCTTACATTGGTGATCAGTGGGAAGAATGTTCCTTACATTGGTGATCAGTGGGAAGAATGCTCCTTACATTGGTGATCAGTGGGAAGAATATCCCTTACATTGGTGATCAGTGGGAAGAATGCTCCTTACATTGGTGATCAGTGGGAAGAATGCTCCTTACATTGGTGATCAGTGGGAAGAATGTTCCTTACATTGGTGATCAGTGGGAAGAATGTCCCTTACATTGGTGATCAGTGGGAAGAATGTCCCTTACATTGGTGATCAGTGGGAAGAATGTTCCTTACATTGGTGATCAGTGGGAAGAATGCTCCTTACATTGGTGATCAGTGGGAAGAATGCTCCTTACTTTGGTGGATAATGGGAAGAATGCTCCTTACTTTGGTGGATAAGGGGAAGAATGCTCCTTACTTTGGTGGATAAGGGGAAGAATGCTCCTTACTTTGGTGGATAAGGGGAAGAATGCAACTTACTTTGGTGGATAAGGGGAAGAATGCTCCTTACTTTGGTGGATAATGGGAAGAATGCTCCTTACTTTGGTGGATAATGGGAAGAATGCTCCTTACTTTGGTGGATAATGGGAAGAATGCTCCTTACTTTGGTGGATAAGGGGAAGAATGCTGCTGTTTCTCCACCACCAGCTCTCTAAGCCCATTATGCAGCAGTGTCACTGCCCCCAGGGCATGAGAGGGCACACCTGGGCACTAACCAAGGGTCCCATCTGCATGGGGGGCCCCTGCCCTTTCCCCAAAGCAGCTGGTCCTTGAAGTTGGGGCAGCCCGGACTGCCCCTCTACATCCCAGATATCCCCCCAGCACTCTGACCCCTCTACACCCTAGATATTCCCTACGTCCTACCTACTTGGTTTCTGTTTACCTGCACTGTCTCCATTGTAGGGGCCCCAGAGCATTACTTTGCCCAGGGGCCCATGATGCTATTAAGACGGCCCTGACTGCCCCGCCTCCTCCAGAATCTATGGACTCCTGGAGAGCATCACCACAATGCTGCAGCACTCTCCATCCTGTAAAGACACCCAAGTAACTCCCACCCTTCAGCCCAGGCTCTAGTCATCTAAGCGTTCTGTGAACCAGGGGCGACCCGTCAATTGAGGGTGCATGGGCGCCGCCCCTAACCAATGCGTCCAGCCCCTTTCAGGACGTCGGCTGCATGGATTCCAATGGGCGTGGGTGTTTTTTGGAAAAACCTGTGTAGCGCCTGGTTACTTTCAGAACTGGTGCTATAGTAAATTTAGAAGGGGGTCAGAGAATTAAAGCGGAGGTATCACTACCAATCGATTTTTTTTCATATAGGTAGATTCAGGTACAAGAGCCTACAGTTACGGCGGCGTAGCTTAGCGTGTTTAGACTACGCCGCCGTAAGTTAGCTAGGCAAGTACATGATTCTCAATGTACTTGTCTGCTAATATACGGCGGCGTAGCCTAAAGCGGGCGGGTGTAAGGGCGCCGAATTCAAATGTCTTGAAGGGGGGGCGTGTTTTATGGTAATGAGGCTTAACCTCACGTTTTTTACTTTTTTGTTTAATGCGCATGCGCCGGGCGCCTACATTTCCCAGGGTGCATTGCGGCTAAGTACGCTGCACGGGGCTATTGATTTAGACGTGGACGTAAACGACGTAAATCCCGATTCACGGACGACTTACGCAAACGACGTAAAAAAATTTGAATCTCGCGGCGGGAACGGAGGCTATACTTTAACATTGTTATTCCACCTAATAGATGGAATAACTTTAGGCCTGCTAATGCCTTATGGAAACGGCGTAAAACGACTGCGGCGGCCGGGCGTACGTTCGGGAATTGGCGTATCAACTCATTTACATATTCTACGCCGACCGCAATGGAAGCGCCACCTAGCGGCCATCCAAAATATTGCAATCTAAGATAGGACGGCTTCGCCGTCCTATATTAGATATGTTTAAGCGTATCTCTGTTTGAGCATACGCTTAAACATAAGTCAGCGTAGATTCTGAGTTAGGTCGACTTATCTACTGATAAGTCGGCCTAACTCTACCTGAATCTACCTATTTGTATTTAATCAGTGGTGTTATATATATGAATTGAGTACTCACTTTTTAGGTGTCTTGCAACATCACCCATCCGTTTTCATAGTAAAGAAAAACGTATATTTTGCGATCCAGGCATTTGCCATTTTGCTTGTGGGCATTGTGAAGCCCACAAGCAATTACTTCCTGGACATGTGCACTCTTTACGGCGACCTGCGCCGTAAACATCCTGGTTGTCATCACAACGGGCGGCGTCATTGAAAGTACACGCCCCCGTTGTGATGCCATTCACAGCTCGAGAAACATTCGCTGTGTATCTTGGGAAGCATGAGCCTGTGGTCCCAGTACACACTGCGGCGCTGGGGAGACGCCTACCCCCGCGGGAGTGAGGTTCATGAAAACGACAATTATAAAAAAGGTCTTTACATAAAATAAAAAAAACGGACAATTTTATATCCTACATGTCCACTGAGGCGGTGGAGACAGTGTTGTGTTTAAGGTGAACCTCCGCTTTAAGTAACTCTGACCAGGTTAATTTGTTTAAATTTGGAAGTCTCTGTCCCAGCTTTAGCTGTACTGTGGGCTCATGCTGTTGTTCTGGGGTGTTGATCACGCCCCAGGTCGGCAGCAGTGGCAGCAGTGGAGTCAAGGTCATGGATACTTCTTCCCGGCAGCCTATCAGGAGGAGGCTTCCTCGCTGTGCATGCTGGGGAGGGAAATTTATGGGGCAGACGCCATGTTCTTGGGTCTTCTCCTCGTGGGGCGCCCACCTTCGGGGTAGCCATTCCACGGTGCCCCGGCATGATGGCCTTTCTGGGCCGGGGTGCACGTGCTACGCAGAGATCCTGGTTTCGGGACCACGTTGGCCCGGAGCATATGATCTACCACTCGGGACTCAGTGATTGACTGGGTCCCCAATCTGAAGAGGTCCTGGGCTGTCCATCCGGTTGGAGGAAGCTGTTCGGTGGGGAGTCTGCCTGAGGAGTGCCAAGAGAGGCTGGTGTTCCAATAGGGGCTTGACCATCCATCGGGGACCAGGGTAACCGGACACTGAGAGGCTGGATGTTGGTCACCTATCAGTCGGAAACCTAACTTAAACTACCTGAAGGAGATCCAGGTGTTGAATCCAGTAAAGAGGATTCTGGACCACAATGTTCCACAACCATTGGGAGGGTCTGTGGCAGAGACTTAGCCCCAAGTTCGAGTGACATTCTGGCTGCCAGGCTGGTGAGAGAGGCCTGTCCAGGTGCGCTATACCCATAACGGCTGGAATGGGTATAGAATTTATCATTGGAAGCAGGAATGTTTCCCTTTTATGTACACCTGAATCTGCTGTTCTTCAATTCTGCTACTTCTCTATTCTTCACCAAGTTCTATTGTTTTACCCTGCTGGTTAATAAAAAGCACAGAAAAGACATCTGTCGTGTGGACATTCCATTTACTACAACTCTCATGAAGTACCCTAGATGCGGAGCCACAGAGGTAACATGCCACCCAAAACAAACCAGCAGCTCCTTCGGGGGTAGTGCTACATGTGGGGGCTCGTCCGGGATAGGCTGTTGCCTCTGACAATGGAACTGTGCACTTTATTCCGCCATTGAGAGCCAGGAATTGTCGTGGTGTTTGACTGTGTTGGTGAGTTAAGTTCAGGTGGTGAAAGTCTGGGCGCACGTGCAGCGGAGTGACGTGTGTCTGCAACGTGTCCAGAAAAGAACTCTAAGTGGGAGGAGTTACCCACCCCTGCGTGAGACGTAGGGCGAGTTGGCGCAATAGGACAGAGTGATTGCCCGCCCACGAGATAGGATTGTGCAACATGTCTGTGCCCCCGTCACCGGAGCTTCCCTGACCGACACCGGGATCCGAATAGGGACGCAGGGGCAGTTTGTGCTGTTTACTAGCGGCAGCGTGGAGGCCCTTGGACTGTCTTGTCCCCGATGTACGGAGCTGGCTGTCAGGATCCTGCCCTTTGCTCAATGCAAGAAATGCGGGGAATATTTTTTTCCGAGTGGAACAACCGACGGAGTCTCCCCGCGAATACCGGGTCGATTGGATCACCGGAGAGGTGGTCTCGGAGGAAGTTGATCCCTGGCCCGCACCTACTACTACTGCCGATCTACTACTACGGTCACCATGACGTCGGTCGCCACTCTGATGGTGTTCCCCGAAGTAAGTGACTCTGAAGCTATAGAAGGTTGTTGTGAAGGTGGATGCTGCCACCGAGACTGCGTGTATGGCGGTGGTCCCTGCTTGGCTCACTTCTGGAAAAATGGGCCCCGTGAAGATCTCCCAAGGCTGTGGTCGAGGCCTACCTACGCGTAGACCTGAAGCGGACTCCAGGGAGAATGATGCCCCTGTTGAGACCACAACCAAGGACAAGGTCAGTACGTCTGTTGTGGAGCGTGTCTGCTTGCCCGCGGAAGAGTATAACAGTTCCGAGATTGACTCTTCCTCTGAGCAGTTGATGGCCAATGGTTTGAGCCGGAGCTCAATACCCTGCAAGTCTAAAGGACGTTCCAGGGATAACACGCCATGGGTGGATATCCCGCAGTTATCTTGGAGAGCGGTGCCAAAAACCAGTGACACCAGAGAGAATGCTCCGATCCCAGCTGCATTGCCTGTGCTAAAGAGGACCCCGGATGCCATTGTTATGTCTGGGCTAGGACACCCCCGTACGTTGCCAAAATTAGCCTGCCTTCAACACATTGTCATGAAGAAGACGGCCCTGGACTATGCGTGGGAATTCCCATATGTGCCTGCAAGCCTGATGCAGGTAATTGAATCTAAGCGGGAGCAATGCACCCCTAAGCCCAAACACACACTACCGATCACGCACTATGTTCATTCAGAAAGGGAAGGGGCTGGTAAATTACATATTTACTGGCCCCTTCCCCACGCCTAAAACATCCCAGTAGCAACAGTCGATAGGAGAGTAGGGAAGCTGGCAGCACTGTGGGGGGAAAGATGGCAGCCAGGGGAGTAGGGGGGATCTGTGCTGCTAGGGGGGATTATGGTGTGCCTGGGCACACCTGGCACACCCTGTTGCGCATGCCTATGAGACCTCCTGACCTTAGCGCAGTGCCGACATCTCCTTATCCACATTAGCAACTCTCATATAAACGTTACCCGCTGCCTAGAAAAGTTCTTCATAAAGTTTGTTTGTTTGCAGACGAGCGAACAGCTGACACCGCATGACACTAAAAAGGACAATCATCTGTTTTAATGCCTCTCGCCGGAGACCGCGTCACGTTATTTATTTTTATTTATTTATTTTTGCATCTTTTTCCCCGTCACATTTTAATGACCGCAGCCGAAAATAAACCCCGGCGAATTCCCACAAGCAATAATCACATTCTAAACATGGTGCGTTTTTTGAAAGTCAGATGTGATAAGGACAAATTCTCTGACGGAGCGCGGCGCCCTGCGCGCACATTCGCTTGAGTGTTAAAGTTTAATGAACAGCTCGGTTTGGTATTTGTCCCGACGATCGGGCAGCTGTCATCTCCGGCCAGTTAGGGGGGGGGAGCCCTTGGGGGATTCGCTGGAAGGACTTCACGGTTAATTGAAATTTTTCATCGCAGCCACATGGCGTCTTATTCAAGGCATACGGCTTGTGTATGGAAAAAGGCATTAACCTGCACAGCTTTCCTCTCTGATCTGCCGGGATCGGCAAACCTTTAGATTTTGATTAAAACTTCAAAATAATAACTTCAGGACAGTTTACAAATTTAAAGGGCTGGTAAACCTAGGCGGTGCGTCCATAAGGGGCGCTGCCCCCCTCTCTCCTGGCACCGCTCTATCATCATAGATAGATTCATGCATTGCATTAATCTATTTATGGTCACTACTGCCACCCCCTATTCAGGTGTCCGGTCCCTTTTCGGGCGCCGGGCACCTGAATTACAGAGGGGGGGGGGTGTTTTTGGAACCCCCCGATTAGAGCCATAGGCGTTGTGTTAGCAAAGCAAATGGAATTAACTTTGCTAACACTGAACCACCTCTCAGCCAATCAGGTGCTTGGGTCTGTTACGCAGCACGCAGGACACCGGCGCTAGACAGGTAAGTGCCGGGTGATGCACACTGGCAGCATTTGATGGGGCACAGTAGCGGCAATCGATGGGCACACTGGCTGCATTTGATGGGGCACAGTAGCGGCATTTGATGGGGCACATTGCTGCATATGCTCATCAAACACAGCCACTGTGCTCATCAAATGCAGCCACTGTGTCCATCACAGTGGCTGCGATTGGTGGGCACAGTGGCTGCGTTTGATGGACACGGTGGCTAAACTTGATGGGCACAGTGGCTGCGTTTGATGGGAACATTGGCTGCGTTTGATGGGCACAGTGGCTGCGTTTGATGGGCGCAGTGGCGGCAATTGATGGACACAGTGGCTGCACTTGATGGGCACAGTGGCTGCGCTTGATGGGCACAGTGGCTGCGCTTGATGGGCACAGTGACTGCGCTTGATGGGCACAGTGGCTGCGCTTGATTTTTTATATTTTTTTTCAGTTTATTTTACCCCCCCCAAAAACAAATTGAGCACCAGCCGTCACTGAACCTAGATCAACAAAGTTACTTAAAGTGGAACATTAGTCAGAAAATGAAGTCCGGCCATGCTGGCCCTTTTTGCAGGTATAGCCATGTAAAACATAAAAAATAAGTGCCCATCCAGGGGTGTCAAACGAAATTTTATTGTGGGCTTGCATCAGCCGTATGACCGGTTGTATCTGTAAAAGCCCATACACACTGTAACGACACCCAGAGTATGAAAGGGGTTAAAGTCATTTAGGACATTCCATTCCCGAACACCAAGGCAGCTACCGACACTCCAGTCAGGCGAACAAGGAACCCATACGAAAAATTCTCCCCCAAATACGAGACGAAGCTCCGTGTTGAGGTTCAAGCAAGAATATGAGTTTATTGAAAGGAATACAGGCTCTTTATATACACTTCAGAATACTGCAGTAACCACATGAACAATGACCCGGATCCACCCACAACATCACACAATGGTTACATAACGAGCCCCCAATACACATTATTCTGAGTGTCAATACATCCCTTAGCAGACGACAGGTGAATTCATTAAAGTGTCACTAAAGGAATTTTTTTTTTTTTTAAATAACAAACATCTTATACTTACCTCCACTGTGCAGTTCGTTTTGCACAGAGTGGCCCCAATCTACGTCTTCTGGGGTCCCTCTGCAGCTGTCTCTGGTCCTCCCCGCAAGAACTCATCACATTCATGCGAGAGAGCTTGCATGGTGATGAGTCCTTGCGGGCGCACTCCCGTGATACAGCGAGCGGCCAAAGCCGCTCACTGTATTACTCGGCCCCGCCTCTCGGCGCGTCGCTGGATGTGATTGAAAGCAGCGCCAGCCAATGGCTGCGCTGCTCTCAATCCATCCGCTCTAGCCAGTCAGCGGCCAGGCTGAGCGGCGAAGAGGATCTCGGGACCGAGCGCGGGACTTTCAAGGGGTCAGGTAAGTAAAACGGCGGCTCGGGGGGCTGGCATCATCTCAACTCAACTCCTTTAAGTAATCCCTTTAGACAGCCTAGCATGGCTGTCTCCTAAACTACAATACACATTATCATAAATACACCTTCACACAATTGCAAGGTCACTTAGCACAAGCAACAATGAGATGCAGAGCAGTCACACTAGACTCCTTTTATTGAAGACCGCAGACAGACAGGTGGCTGGAGGTGATGACATTAGCATCTCCTTACAGTATGATTCACTCTAATATGGCATACAGTATATCCTGGGAGATATTGTGGATAAATATTACTGTCCCAATTTAAGTAATCCAAGATATATTTTCAATGTCCATTATCTTCTTACTCACCCTGTGCCCCTAATAGACACAGAGTGACTTAGACATAAGAGGTGCATGGGGAGCTCTGTTCTCTGGTTTCAAAATGTATGAACGAATACTTTTAATGGTATCTTAGCTTTCTTATATACAGTACAAGCATGTTACAGTTAATCACAGGGACAAAGACACACTCGACCCACACATCACACAATGGGGGGGGGGGCTTCAATACACCTTCTCTTAGACAATGACATTTAGTTGAGTTAATTATTAGTCATTATCCAGACAGCCTGTCTCCGCATACAGCTTAACAAGTCACATTCCACATCTTATTACTTTTCACACAAAACAGTGTTATTAGCATACATAATGAAAGGTCTTAGGAGCAGACCTAATTAGCACAATGGACACAAAACAGTATTAGCATCACACAATGGAATGTCTAGGAGCAGACACAATTAACACCTCAAAAGCATGTGTCCCCCCATTGAATGAAAACACTCCATTTGGAGTCAGACTTTAACAACTTGTAATATTCCAAGATATCCTGCAAAACATGAATTATGATTTATCAGTCACCCTATGCCCAAAAGGGGCACAGGGTGACCCTAGACCCAAGAGTCATTACTGACGCTGGCACAGGAGTACCCCCCATCCTTCAAAAGTCTCTGGGTGTCACGGGTCATTCCGTTACAAAGGGTATCCCATACTTTCCAAGGGATTCTGGGTTCCACGGAACCCTCCCGTCACACACACGATCGGATTTTCCGACGGGAATTGTGTGATAGCAGGCTGTTGTCGGAAAATCCGACCTTTTGTGTGCCCTTGCAACCCGATCCTCTTCTCCGTGACCGTCCACCGATCGCCGCCGGTGTCCCACGATCGGGTCACAGAGAGGAAGAACAGGGGGAGGTAAGTGTAAACAAACCCCTCCCCATGCTTCCTAGTGTGGCTGTCACTGATCGTCTGTTCCCTGTCATAGGTAATGACGATCAGTGACGTCACACGACCAGCCACGCCCCCCCCCGCAGTAAGAAGCACACATTAGGGCACACTTAACCTCTACAGCACCCCCTCCTGGTTAACCCCTTCACTGCCAGTGTAATTTTTACAGTAAAAAGTGCATTTTTATAGCACCGTTCGCTGTAAAAAATGACAATGGTCCCAAAATAGTGTCAAAAGTGTCCGATGTGTTCGCCATAATGTCGCAGTCACGATAAAAATCGCTGATCGCTGCCATTACTAGAAAAAATAATTATTTATAAAAATGCAATAAAACAGTCCCCTATTTGGTAAGACGCTATGGGCTAGATTCAGGTAGGGGGACGTAAGTTTGTGCGGGCATAGCGTATGTTATTTACGCTACGTTGCCGCAATTTAGAGAGGCAAGTGCTGTATTCACAAAGCACTTGCCTCCTAAGTTAGGGCGGCGTAGCGTAAATGGGATGGCATAAGCGCGCCTAATTCAAATGTGGAACAGGGGGGCGTGTTTTATGTAAATGACTCGTGACCCGATGTGATTGATGTTTTTCACGAAAGGCGCATGCGCCGTCTGTGGACATATCGCAGTGTGCATTGCTCCAAAGTACGCCACAAGGACGTATTGGTTTCGACATGAACGTAAATTACGTCCAGCCCCATTCACGGACGACTTACGCAAACGACGTAAAATTTTCAAATTTCGACGGGGGAACGACGGCCATACTTAAAATTGACTAGGCCAGCTATTTGTTTGACTAACTTTACGCCAGAAAAAGCCTTACGTAAACGACGTAAAAAAATGCGCCGGGCGCACATACATTTCAGAATCGGCGTATCTAGCTTATTTGCATATTCTACGCCGAACTCAATGGAAGCGCCACCTAGCGGCCAGCGTAAATATGCACCCTAAGATACGACGGCGTAGGAGACTTACGCCGCTCGTATCTTAGCCTAATTTAAGCGTATCTGGTTTCCAGAATACGCTTAAATTTACGACGGCGTAGATTCAGAGTTACGACGGCGTATCTACTGATACGCCGCCGTAACTCTCTGTGAATCTAGCCCTATAAATTTTGCGCAAACCAATCAATAAACGCTTATTGCGATTTTTTTTTTACCAAAAATATGTAGAAGAATACGTATCGGCCTAAACTGAGGGGAAAAAAATTATATCAATTTTGGGGGATATTTATTATACCAAAAAGTTAAATATAGCATTTTTTTCGAAATTGTTTATAATTTTGTTTATAGCGCAAAAAATTAAAACCACAGAGGTGATCAAATACCACCAAAAGAAAGCTCTATTTGTGGGGAAAAAAAGACGCCAATTTTGTTTGGGAGTCACGTCGCACGACTGCGCAAATTGTCAGTTAAAGCGACGCAGTGCCGAATCGCAAAAAGGGGCGAGGTCCTTAATGGTCCGGGTCTGACGCAGATACTCTCTGCTCGCTTTTCTTGACCTACGATGCTGAAGGATATAGCAAAGAAATTCTATTTTCGGCTCCTTCAGCCCTGTGAGCCTGTCTGTAAATATAAAGCGATAGATTTATTAGTATTTAGTAAGCGGCTCTGACTGGCATCTGATTCCCCATGAAATGAGTTTAAAGATGTAATTAATTATAACTGGTTAGTGAAGTGTGACTCTCCACACTCGGATCTGTCTCTGTGATGGATTCCACAGCTCAGTAACTGTTATATTACAACCGAATTAACAATACTTTTCACCACACTTCTTGTACACAAGGCGATTGAGTCTTCTTTAATGTGAACATAATAGAAGCAAGAAAAGAATATTAAGCGGGTTCGCTTCTCTACCCCTGTACACCCCCATGGAGCAGAGACATTTTTTAAATTTCTTCTAAGAGCCTGTTAATTCTACAACAACATTGTCATTAATTAGGATAACAAAGTAATACATATATAACCATTTTAGGACAAACAAAAGCTTCTTTTGGTGATTTTTTTTCTTGCAAATATTATTTTTTAAAAGCAATCCATAGACAAAAATTGTAATTAAAATAAAAAGAGCAAATTCTTTTTTCTTGCAAATATATTTTTTTTTAAAGCAATCCATAGACAAAACAAAACTAGTAACAAAAAAATAAAAAGTATAAAAATAAAAATATATTTTTTATATATTTTCTGGGGATATTTATTATAGCAAAAAGTAAAAAATATTGCTTTTTTTTTTTCAAAATTGTCGCTCTTCTTTTGTTTATAGCGAAAAAAATAATATAATATTTTTTTATTAAAGCAATCCATAGACAAAAATCGTAAATAAAATAAAAAAGAGCAAATTCTTTTTTCTTGCAAATATATATATATTTTTAAAGCAATCCATAGACAACAATTGTAATTAAAATAAAAAGAGCAAATTCTTTTTCTTGCAAATATATTTTTTTTAAAGCAATCCATAGACAAAACAAAACTAGTAACAAAAAAATAAAAAGTATAAAAATAAAAATATATTTTTTATATTTTTTCTGGGGATATTTATTATAGCAAAAATTAAAAAATATTGCTTTTTTTTTTTCAAAATTGTCACTCTTCTTTTGTTTATATATTTTTTTAACGCAATCCATAGACAAAAATAGTAACAAAAATAAAAAGAGCAATTAATTTTTTCTTGCAAATGTTTTTTTGTTTTTTTTTAAGCAATCCATAGACAAAAATAGTAACAAAAATAAAAAGAGCTATTTAGTTTTTCTTGCAATTTTTTTTTAAAGCAATCCATAGACAAAAAATGTAATTCAAATAGAGAGAGCAAATTCTTTTTACTTGCAAATGTTATTTTTTTAAGCAATCCATAGACAAAAATAGTAACACAAATAAAAAGAGCAATTTATTTTTTCTTGCAAATATTTTTTTAAAAGCAATCCATAGACAAAAATAGTAACAAAAATAAAAAGAGCTATTTATTTTTTCTTGCAAAAAAAAGAAATGCCATAAAACTATCCCCCACTTTGTAAACGCTATAACTTTGGCGAAAACCGATCGATAAACGCTTATTGCGATTTTTTTTTACCAAAAATAGGTAGAAGAATACGTATCGGCCAAAACTGAGGATTTTTTTTTTTTTATATATATATATTTTCTGGGGATATTTATTATAGCAAAAAGATAAAATATATATATATTTTTTTTAAATTGTCGCTCTATTTTTGTTTATAGCGCAAAAAAAACAAAAAAACGCAGAGGTGATCAAATACCACCAAAAGAAAGCTCTATTTGTGGTAAAAAAAAGGATCGCCCCCTCCCCCCGATTAATATCTCGCGTCAGGAGAGAAGAGATTACGCTTGCTTTTTTTTCGGCAGCCCCCCCCCCCCCGGTTCTGTGCTCCAGGGTGCCCTGCCTAAAGCTGTGTAAGGGGCCCCAAAGTTTGCGATGGCTGCCCTGGGGATCAGTGACACTAATTCAGTAATCAGTGCTAAAAATATGCACTGTCACTGAACTAATGACACAATATTTATTTGTAAAACATAATTTATCATTTTCCTTCCCCTTCACAATTATGTGCCACTTTGTGTTGGTCTATCACAGGGGTCTCCAAACTTTCTAAACAAAGGGCCGGTTTGCTGTCTTTCAGACTTTAGGGGGGGCAGGACTGTGACCATCAGGAGTAGAAAAAGTCCTGACATCAGTGGGGGGAGGGGTATGCCCCATCATTTTGTTTTAGTGAAAGTAATTGTGCCTCATTGGGAGGAATTGTGCCCCATTGTTGGTCTCATTGGGAGAAATTGTGCCCCATCATTGAGTGTCATTGGGCCCCATTGTTGGTCTCATTGGGAGGAATTGTGCCCCATTGTTGGTCTCATTGGGAGGAATTGTGTCCCATTATTGGATGTCATTGGGCTCCATTGTTGGTCTTATTGGGAGGAATAGCGCCCCATTATTGGGTCTCATTGGGCCCCATTGTCGGTCTTATTGGGAGGAATAGTGTCCCATTATTGGGTCTCATTGGGCTCCATTGTTGGCCTTACTGGGAGGAATTGTGCCCCATTATTGGGTGTCATTGGGCTCCATTGTTGGTCTTATTGGGAGAAATAGCGCCCCATTATTGGGTCTCATTGGGGCCCATTGTCGGTCTTATTGGGAGGAATAGTGCCACATTATTGAGTGTCATTGAGCCCCATTGTTGGTCTCATTGGGAGGAATTGTGCCCCATTGTTGGTCTCATTGGGAGGAATTGTGCCCCATTATTGGATGTCATTGGGCTCCATTGTTGGTCTCATTGGGAGGAATAGCGCCCCATTATTGGGTCTCATTGGGCCCCATTGTCGGTCTTATTGGGAGGAATAGTGCCCCATTATTGGGTCTCATTGGGCTCCATTGTTGGCCTTATTGGGAGGAATAGTGCCCCATTATTGGGTGTCATTGGGCTCCATTGTTGGTCTCATTGGGAGTATTTGTGCCCCATTATTGAGTGTCATTGGGCCCCATTGTTGTTCTCATTGGGAGGAATTGTGCCCCATTATTGGGTGTCATTGGGCTCCATTGTTGGTCTTATTGGGAGTAATAGTGCCCCATTATTGGGTGTCATTGAGCCACATTGTTGGTCTCATTGGGAGGAATTGTGCCCCATTATTGAGTGTCATTGGGCCCCATTGTTGTTCTCATTGGGAGGAATGTGCCCCATTATTGGATGTCATTGGGCTCCATCGTTGGTCTCATTGGGAGGAATTGTGCCCCATTATTGGATGTCATTGGGCTCCATCGTTGGTCTCATTGGGAGGAATTGTGCCCCTTAATTGGTGTCATTGGGGGTGAATTATGGCCCCAAGGGCCGGGTAAAAGAAATCTAAGGCCCACGTCTGGCCATAGTTTGGAGACCACTGGTCTATCACATAAAATCCCAATAAAATACATTTACGTTTTTGGTTTTAACAAAATGTGGGAAATTTCAAGGGGTATGAATACTTTTTCAAGGCACTGTACTGTACAAAAAAAAAGTATCAATGTTTATTTTACAAAGAAAAATCTGCACCACGCTAAAATTGTTAACTACGTGAAATCCACCACTATTGCCAAGTGACAGACAGTTACATCTCAAATATTCACATCCAGAACAGTGAGACTTCAAAAATCGTGCATGTCTTCACTGAAATCAATGTCAGAGAACAACCAATGAATAGCGAGCGTGAGGCTGGAGAACAAAAAACAGAAAACAAACCAATCTTCTACAATCTTCATTGTCTTAACAATGTTACTTTGTATCTCTCTATCTCCCCTCTGATCAATGTTTATAAACAATGTTACTTTGTATCTCTCTATCTCCAGTCTGATCAATGTTTATAAACAATGTTACATTGTATGTCTCTATCCCCCGTCTGATCAACGTTTATAAACAATGTTACGTTGTATCTCTCTATCTCTTTTTCCTGATGAATTTATAACGTGGTCACGTCTGTGTTTAGACGAAACGTTGGGAGGCGGCGCTTTGACGTCACCGCGTTGCACACGTGAGGACCCCGGATATCCTGGGCACACGCTTCATACACAGACCGGCCGGCTGTGTTTTTATATGCTTATTGCCATTGGACTAATGTAAGTGCAATATATCGTTTTTTAAATAAAATTGTGATGCAGTATTACGCTATGAGTCCCCTTTGATCTCTCTTTACATACGTTGGAGTAACTATTTTGGCTGCCCATTGAGAGAAGTGGATGGATGAGTGAGTCTGTTTTCCCAATGGAGAGTGGATATCGTTATTGCTGTTTTTTATTTGCTCTGTGGTAAGAGTCAGTGTTACCCGTTGGTGGAGGTCTCCTGTCTGTCAGTTATCACGACGCTGTGGATATATTCAACACTTTGGGACTTTTCTCTACTACCATATTTGGGACTGTGTTTCTATACTCATTCAGCATTTTGTTTGAGTACATTTCCCTCTTTTTCCACCAATTACTGTGTGGACCACATCTATAGACTTTATCTGTTATGATTATTTTGGTTCAGGTTTTTTAGATTTGCACATAACCACTCACTGGGTATTTTTTATATGCAATTTTCAATCATTTAGCGCGACATCTCTAGAACTGGTAAGAGGAGACTGTGTGAATCAGGCCTTCATGGTAGAATATCTGCTAGGAAACCACTGCTAAAGAAAGGCAACAAGCAGAAGAGACTTGTTTGGGCTAAAGAACACAAGGAATGGACATTAGACCAGTGGAAATCTGTGCTTTGGTCGGATGAGTCCAAACTTGAGATCTTTGGTTCCAACCCCTGTGTCTTTGTGCGATGCAGAAAAGGTGAACGGATGGACTCTACATGCCTGGTTCCCACCGTGAAGCATGGAGGAGGAGGTGTGATGGTGTGGGGGTGCTTTGCTGGTGACACTGTTGGGAAATTAATCAAAATTGAAGGCATACTGAACCAGCATGGCTACCACAGCATCTTGCAGCGGCATGCTATTCCATCCGGTTTGCGTTTAGTTGGACCATCATTTATTTTTCAACAGGACAATGACCCCAAACACACCTCCAGGCTGTGTAAGGGCTATTTGACCAAGAAGGAGAGTGATGGGGTGCTGCGCCAGGTGACTACCTCTTGAAGCTCATCAAGAGAATGCCAAGAGTGTGCCAAGCAGTAATCAAAGCAAAAGGTGGCTACTTTGAATATGAACCTAGAATATGAAATATATTTTATTTATTTTTATATTTAGTTTTGATGCCTTCAGTGTGAATCTACAATTTTCATAGTCATGAAAATAAAGAAAACTCTTTGAATGAGAAGGTGTGTCCAAACTTTTGGTCTGTACTGTATATATATATATATATATATATATATATATATATATATATATATATATATATATATATATATATATATATATAAAATTATATATGGCAAAAAGTAATGCAGAAAATAAATAAATGAATTTATTTATATATATATATATATATATATATATATATATATATATATATATATATATATATGTGTATGTGTATATATATATATTTTTTTTAATAAAAAAGTATATTGAACCGATTGCATTTTCTTTCCATGTTTTCTGGCTAAAACAGTAATGCAGAAAATAAAAAAAAAATTTAAATTTTTACATATACACATATATATATATATATATATATATATATATATATTCATATATATATTATTATTTTTACATATACATACATACATATATATATATATATATATATATATATATATATATATATATATATATATATATATATATATATATATATATATATATATATATATATATATTCATATATATATATTATTACATATGGAAAAAAGTAATTTTTTTAATTTACTTTACTTTAATTTTATTTACTTTTTGCCATATGAAATAATATATATATATATTGTTTTTTTAAATAAAAAAGTAGCTGACATTGAACCGATTGCATGGTCTTCCCATGTTTGCTGGCTAAAAAGTAATGCAGAAAGTAAATAAAATTAAAATGAATATATTATATATATATATATATATATATATATATATATATATATATATATATATATATATATATATATATATATATATATATATATATATATATATATATATATATAACATTTTAAATATATATGGCATTTGCAAGCCTGTCTATATACAATGATTATTGACAGGCTTCTTTCATGCATTCAGTGTAACTATTTAAGTTTTCATGTCACTTTAGATGCATTAACTAAACATTTCTAAGCAAAGTTCTACAAAGCTACATTTATATTTATTGGGGAAAATGTTATATTGGACATTAAACAAAGGCTTTGAGTCGGTCCACTTTCATCCATTGAAGTGTGATATCACAAGGGGCTTTCGGACAAGCTGTGGAAATACATTACTGATAAGAGATTTAATTGCCCTTGAAAGCGATTAAGTTAATCAGGATATTGTACTGGGATCGGCTACATGGGCTGAGGTTCTGAAATTGGACCCAATCCCAAATCATGGTTGCTTCCTATTGTACGACTGATAGCTCCGCCGTCCACGGTCTCTGCTGGACTCTTTGTCATAGAATAATCTGGGGGCTTCCGATAACTCAACCTTTTTTTTTTTTCTTAAAAAAAACATGATTGATTTTATTGTACTTATGTTTGTGTGTATAAACTGTAAATGCAAAAAAATAAACACAATAGAGAGCATATACTATCCTCACTCTTCAGATCTGACATCAAAGATACATTTATTATAAGACAGTGCCGGTTGACCTAATACATCTCCTCTGGCGTTGCCCCAAGCTCCATAGATACTGGAGGGGGGTTCTCGCCACGCTTAACCAGGTATTCCAAACAAATGTAACTCTTGATCTGATGTGTTACCTTTTGGGCATTGGAGGGGGGCAATTCCAAGGGGAAATGATGAGGACGGCATTTACTAGAGCTTTGTTCCAAGCTAGGAAAATAATACTTGTGGGATGGAAATCCTCCAGTCCGTCGACTGCCAAATAATTCTGGATTCAACATATGGGCAATACACTTATCCTGGAACAGTACATATACCAACACCAGTGGCGGCTGGTGCTCAATATTTTTGGGGGGCGCAAACACACTGAAAAAAACCCACCATCACTCTCAGGCATGTCGGACTTGGAAGTAGGATGATGAGCTGGATAACGGCGGCCTACACGGGCCCGTCGGCCAGAGTGAGGGCGAATGGTACGACGTCACCCCCTTTCCCGATTTCTAACGGGACCAGGCAGGGATGTCCGCTGTCGCCTCTGCTCTTCGCCTTGACTCTTGAACCCTTCCTACAACATGTCAGACTGAATCCCAGCATTACGGGAGTGGTTATAGGCAACGGTCAATACAAAGTCTCGGCCTACGCTGACGACATGATGTTCTCCCTGACAAACCCAACGACCTCATTACTAAACCTTATGCGGGAGTTCGATTTGTATGGTAGGCTCTCGAATCTGAAGATTAATATGACCAAATCGGAGGCGATGGGGGTGGGGATCCCTCAGTCTGGGTTGCAGACCCTAAAACAAAATTTTAAACTGAAGTGGACAAGCACGGCCCTGACATATCTTGGGACCCGTATATCGCCAAGAATCTCAGATATCTTTAAGCTTAACTTCCCTCCATTGCTCCAAACGGTACAGAAACTGCTGGATCAGTGGACCACAGGTCTACACTCAAGGTTTGGGAGATGTAGCATCCTTAAGATGACTGTCCTACCCAAATTCACATACCTTTTGCAGGCACTACCCATACGTATTCCGACGGCTTATTTCGGACGGGTGCAGTCGATGTTCGGGACATTCTTGTGGGCGGGCAAACACCCCAGACTCAGTAGATCGATACTCTCCTTGCCTAAAAACTGCGGAGGCCTCGCGGCACCCAATGTGAGGATGTATTACTACGCGGCGCAGTTGAACCGATTGGTGGACTGGTGTCGCCATGGACGGACTAAACTGTGGCCACGGATAGAGCAGGCACAGTGCGACGTACTGTTAAGGGCCGCCCCTTGGTGCCAAACAATGAGAACAAAAGACGTGAAGAATCACCCCCTAATTGGTAACACCATCGTGATATGCACAAAACTACTCTTGCGGTTCCGCTTGGCTTCAGCAGCCTCTCCCTTGCGCCCGATTTTGGGCAACCCATCCTTTACGCCGGGCCTTTCAGATGCCAAGTTCTGCGCACTATGGGACTCGGGTGTATTTCAGGCCTCACATTTTGGCGACGCTGGTCGATGGAGAACGGCGACTGAGCTGATGGACCCATTGGGTCAATATGGCCTTGATTTCATGAGAACCAGTCAGCTGAGACATTTTTTGCGAACACTCGACCCCCCCTCCGGAGTGGGGCGAACCCTCACGACTTTGGAGGAGGTGTGTATGGAGTCGGAGCCACTGCCACATGCCCTGTCATTGATGCACACAATTTTGATCACACCACCGGAAGACTACCAGATCCCGAGCCTAGGTAAATGGGAGAGGGATCTGGAATGTCATTTCACGCCCGCTCAGACAAGACACATACTTAGATTCACGCACAGGTCATCGATTTGTGCAAAGATACAGGAGACTAACTTTAAGCTACTAACGAGATGGTACAGGACCCCGGACCTACTACACCGACTGTTCCTGTCGCTGTCGGACCTCTGTTGGAGGTGCCAGGCAGACAGGGGCACACTACCCCATATATTCTGGTCCTGCCCACGCCTACAGACATACTGGGGGGAAATCAGGCGCATAACGCAAATGTTCTTGGACCGCACAGTCCCGGATAACCCGGCGTACTTCCTTCTACGCGCAAACGCCACTCCAGCGCGAATATACAAGAAGTCGGTTGTACGCCACCTACTGGACGCCGCAAAGGCCTGTGTGCCGCAATGCTGGCGATCCCCAAACCCACCGACAGTAGCCATGTGGCTGCAGAAAGTGGACGACATCAATGCAATGGAAGACCTGATTCTGACAAAACACGACAGGACCGAACTCTATACCCAGACAAGGAGGTTGTGGAACCAATTTAAGTATTCGACGGAGGGCCAGGCCCTCAGAGGTAACCCTTGAATAGTGACAAACAGACACGGTTATCAATGACACCAGAACGCAGACTACAGGAGAGATCTCCTGGAGTGGATCACCAATACCCGGCTGTTGCCCGAACTCGCGATCTCCATACCCGCGACTCCCCCCCCCCCCCCCACCCCTTCTTATACCTCTCTCTTGATATACAACTCTGTCCTGATTTCCTCTAGCCGCTTTCTCCGCGGCACCTGAACTACACTCTTTTCTTTCTTTTTCCTCTCTATCTGCTAACACTCAGAAAAAAGGAAAATAGGAGGAACTGTGTCCACTGTCCCTCACTGATATGCTGCACCTCATTAGCCCCGAACCCTAGACAAGAGCCGAGAGGGGGTTGTACTGCTGAGGGCGAGGAGTTGGGGCGTTGAAGGGATACACCTTGATATACCTGCTTCCTTATTTGTGACAAATAATGTCCCCGAAATGTCGTCTTCCCCTGTATGCATGTTTTTGACGATGCAATCAATATAATGTACATGTCATGGTTCATGTGGACCGGTTTCTTGCTGTGTATAAATAAACATTTAAAAAAAAAACAAAAAAAAAACACCATCAATTGCAGGCACTGTGCTCATCAATTGTCGCTAGTTTGCCCCATCAAATGCTGCCAGTTTGCCCCCTCAAATACAGCCAGTTTGCCCCCTCAAATACAGCCAGTTTGCCCCCTCAAATGCAGCCAGTTTGCCCCCTCAAATGCAGCCAGTTTGCCCCCTCAAATGCAGCCAGTTTGCCCCCTCAAATGCAGCCAGTTTGCCCCCTCAAATACAGCCAGTTTGCCCCCTCAAATACAGCCAGTTTGCCCCCTCAAATGCAGCCAGTTTGCCCCCTCAAATGCAGCCAGTTTGCCCCCTCAAATACAGCCAGTTTGCCCCCTCAAATACAGCCAGTTTGCCCCCTCAAATGCAGCCAGTTTGCCCCCTCAAATGCAGCCAGTTTGCCCCCTCAAATGCAGCCAGTTTGCCCCCTCAAATACAGCCAGATTGTCCAGTTAAATGCAGCCAGTTTGCCCCCTCAAATACAGCCAATTTGCCCCCTCAAATACAGCCAGTTTGCCCAGTTAAATACAGCCAGTTTGCCCCCTCAAATGCAGCCAGTTTGCCCCCTCAAATACAGCCAGTTTGCCCCCTCAAATACAGCCGATTTGCCCCCTCAAATACAGCCAGTTTGCCCAGTTAAATGCAGCCAGTTTGCCCCCTCAAATACAAGCAGTTTGCCCATCAAATGCAGCCAGTTTGCCCCCTCAAATACAAGCAATTTGCCCATCAAATACAGCCAGTTTGCCCACTCAAATGCAGCCAGTTTGCCCACTCAAATGCAGCCAGTTTGCCCCCTCAAATGCAGCCAGTTTGCCCTCTCAAATGCAGCCAGTTTGCCCCCTCAAATGCAGCCAGTTTGCCCCCTAAAATACAGCCAGTTTGCCCCCTCAAATACAGACAGTTTGCCACCTCAAATGCAGCCAGTTTGCCCATCAAATACAGACAGTTTGCCCCCTCAAATTCAACCAGTTTGCCCCCTCAAATACAGCCAATTTTCCCCCTCAAATGCCGCCAGTTTGCACACTCGCCTCAAATACAGCCAGTGTGCCCACCCCTGCCTGGCACTTACCTTTCTCAGGTCAGAGCCGTCCTCCTCCACGCTCCCTCCGATCCTTAATGTCATCTCTGCTCGTCTGTCGCTTCAGCCATTCAGGTGACCGGTAACCAGCAACGCACAGCAGTGCGCCCGCTGTTTAACCATTTGGAAGCCAATTAGAGCCTGCAGGCTCTATTTAGAAGGCATATTAGAGCCAACGGCTCTAATCAGGCACTTCCAAAACACCCCCACCGCTGTAACTCAGATGGTCGGTGCTCAACAGGGGGCCGGACACCTGAATAGTGGGCGGCAGCGGCGACAATAGATAGATTCATGCAATGCATGAGATCGACGGGTGCAGGAGAGAGGGGGCGACGCTTCTACGCCCACTATGGACGCACCGCCACTGACCAGTTCTAGGAAATCTGACAGACTTTGAGCACCACATGGCTTGAAACACCGGGACTTGTCCGACCGAGGATACTTTGTTGCTTGTAGACCTAGTGGGGGCCCTGGGTAATGACTGGCTGAGAGGTGTATATTTATTGTGGGGAAAATGTGTGAAAAGAGAAGGTTGCTGACACACTGGCCCGGACTCAAGCTATATCAACATATGGCGATAAGAAATGCCTATGCTATGTTACAACCACACACTTTTATCTGTGTAGTAAGTGTAAAGCCTCATATATATGATCGGATTTCAATCGGACAAATGCGTGGATTTTTGTTCGAAGGGCGTTGGCCGTGAACTTGTTCTGCATACAGACGGCAGAACTTTTTCAGCCAACGTTCACGAAACAACGTGGTTTTTCTGTGCTCTTTAGCGCCACCCTTTGGGCAACTTCTGCTAATGTTGTCTTATGGTTAGCATTGGTTCGGAGCATGCGTGTTTGTACTTTGGACACGCGATCGGATAATCCGATGAAACACATTAGTTGTCGGACAATTTTGAGAGCATGGCTATCCAACATTTGTTGTCGGAAATTCTGACAACAATTGTCCGATGGAGCGTACAGACGGTAGGATTATGTGACGAAACACGTCCATCGGACAATTGTTGTCGGAATATCCCATCGTGTGTACAGGCCTTTTAGGGATGTTTGAAAGGATATTGATATATATGTGAAAAACTGAAGTGCATTATAATAATTGTTTTGTTATGCTTATTACTTTGCAATAAAAACTCTTTGATTAAAAAAATAAAAAAGATATAATAAATGACATCACCACTCACCAGTTAAAACTGGTGACCTCACCGATGTCTACACCCAGGGCCGCCGTCAGGGGGGTACAGGCATTACACTCGTAAGGGGCCCAGTGGCCCCCCGCCGTTTTTTTTCTACTGACCCCCCACCTTTAGCAACTCACGGCAGGGTCCCGCCCCCCTCCCATTTATTTTTTAATCTTTTTTTTCTCCGTCTGACCCCCCCCCCCCAACCTTTAGCAACTCGCAGCAGGCTTATCATCTCACGGCAGGAGAGAGAAGAGAAAATATGGCGCTTTCGTTACCACAAACCCCCCCCCCCCCGCTTATCATCTCGCGGCAGGAGTGAGGAGGGCCCCTCCCCACGGTTCTCTATTCCAGGGGTGCCCTGCCTAAAGCTGTGTAAGGGGCATAGGCATTTCTTATCGCCATATGTTGATATAGCAATGAATGTGATGATGTCTCTCGGTGAACATCGGAGTCCGCAGGGACATCCATGTATGACAATTCAGAGAAGAGCGCGTCGCAAACACCGAGTACTGTCTACACTCACTTGTACTACCCAAAGTGTCCCTCCAGGCAAGAACCAACATCTCTATGTGCATAGCACTGAACATATAAATAAAGATGAACTCCTGGCAGATAGAAAAAAGACACAGATTGATGCAATCCTGTAACCATTTATACAATATTAGATTAATTTAGTAAATGCAAGCAGTGCTAGGTACCTGAATTTTACTTGGTATCAGCATTTAGTTTAGTCCATGTACAGCAGAGCTCATACTGGGAGAGAGAGAAGCAGCACAAGGAGAAAATGTTGGTGTGCTGTAGTGAAAGGAGCATGCTGATAGGAGGAGCGAGCAGAGTGACAGCGAGATTACTTCATCAGTCTGCTGCTTCTCCTCTCACTGTCCAGTGAAAGGCTGGGGGAGGGACAAGCCCTGTGTTACTGATTTGCAGCAAATAAAAAAATAAATCACATCACCTGCCCTGTGCTCTGTTGTAGAGATATGTAAATCTAAGGACTGAAAGGACAGAAATTACAAGAAGAGTCGCTTTTGCAGGGAGACTGTTTAATGGAGGAACGGGTGCCACTTGAGTAAAACTGTAGTAGTGTCCGCTGAGGTGACGATTTCCGCTCGGGTCAGCGATCTCAAATAGTCCCTGTGATGCTGTGAAGCCGCTTGTGCCCAGCCGTCGGCATAAGGGCCCGGCTGGGCACAAACACGTACCTGTACGTCCTCTTTAAGAGCCCAGCCGTGGGCGCGCTCGCGACCCGGTCCGAAGTTCCGTGACCACCCACGCGGGACCCTGATATAGGGATGGACGATCACTGACGTCACAGCCCCGCCCCCTACAGTTAGAAACACATATGAGGTCATACTTAACCCCTACAGCACCCCCTAGTGGTTAACTCCTAAACTGCATTGTCATTTTCACAGTAATCAGTGAATTTTTATAGCACTTTTTGCTGTGAAAATGACAATGGTCCCAAAAATGTGTCAAAATTGTCCGATGTGTCCGCCATAATGTCGCAGTCACGAAAAAAAACCCTGATCACCGCCATTAGTAGTAAAAAAAAAAATTATTAATAAAAATGCCATAAAACTATCCCCTATTTTGTAAACGCTATAAATTTTGCGCAAACCAATCTATAAACGCTTATTGCGATTTTTTTTTTACCAAATATAGGTAGAAGAATACGTATCGGCCTAAACTGAGGGGAAAAAAATGTTTTTTTACATCTTTTTTGGGGATATTTATTATATCAAAAAGTAAAAAATATTGGATTTTTTTTCAAAATTGTCGCTCTATTTTTGTTTATGGCGCAAAAAATAAAAACCGCAGAGGTGATCAAATACCACCAAAAGAAAGCTCTATTTGTGGGAAAAAGGACGCCAATTTTGTTTGGGAGTCACGTACCGCGCAATTGTCAGTTAAAGTGACGCAGTGCCAAATCGTAAAAAGGGGCATGGTCCAGGTCTTAAGTGGTTAACTAGTTCTGTATTGAGATTTTTATGTGATTTTTATGTGTTGACCAATAAACCAATATTTAATTTATAGCCTATCTATACGCCCAGTGTTAAGAGCAGATATGAACGTACAATATACAATATTTTCAAAGTGTTGTTATAAAATAATAACTGTAATAAATAAATATATAAAATGACAGCGGTATATTGATGATTTGTGAGCTCGCTATTGGTTTTCCCTACTTTAAAGTCTATGTTCTAATCCATTTTCATTGTACGTCTCTTCTGAGATCTATATAACCTCTAAAGTAATCCCTCGCCTTGCTCGCGCGAAAATCTCAAGCAAATTAGATTTTGATTTATAGGGTTTTATTTTTACGGCATGAAAAGTAGCAGTGCGGCGACTCCTGATAAGCGGAGGAATCACTCAGCGTTGCTCCTGAAGTGTCTCGGAGACCAGAAATAACTTTTCCCAACCAAGAGATTCGGAGGGGAGATGGAAGGATTGAGTGAGTCACGAGTCAGATTAGACAGGTTGACAGCGGCAGAGGAGTAATAGATAGATCCCTCTAGACACAATGAAATATCAGCTCTGTACAGGTTAATAGACACATGTCATGTATCTCAGTTATTTAGGGCGAAAGGCCAACCTAATTCTGCCATGTAAAGACGCTGCTCTGCGCTATCGCTGCACTACTCAGATAAGTAAATTTAGAGGGGTATGTCATTTATTAAATGAAGTCTACAGAGTGTTCCCAGGGGTTGGTTTAGTGCTGCAAAACGTAGAAGAAGTATTTTCTTGCCTTTCACATTTTACTGTCCTACTGCTGAGTAGGATGACTGCTTAATAATAGGCATGGACTGAAGCATAACAGCCAGGTAACCAGCATTTTTAGAAGAAGGCCATCTAAAACCTGGCCCTATACCCTTGTCCCTTAGATGGTTATTGTATATAGATGGTAGTTCATTTGTTATTTGTCTTTTTGGGGTTGTTTATGTTCATGTTTACTTTGTGCTGTGTTTAGGGTTTGCTGTGTTTCGCTGTAAATAAATATCACTTTAATATATATATCGTAACGGAACGTCCCACACTCCGCTTGAGTGCTTCCGTCATATGCCGCTTTCTATCAGTCTGGATATAGATATCAGATATTCCAGCTGCTCACAAGCACACAACGAGACGAGACTTGTTTGTCTGCTGAAAATGGAGTGTTTATTAGAACCAAATATACAACCTTATATACAGTTAAAGAGGAGGTAACCAGAACATAAATTAACATGAGCTAATTAACTAATCATTTACCCAGACTAGATATGACTGTAACGAGACCCTTGCTCACTCGCTTCCACTCTCCCGACACTCCTCTGCTACTATTGAGTCAGCTTGCAGATCGCAACGTCTGATGGTTCGGTCATCCAAGGCTCCGGGATCCGAACTACAGCTATGTGCCGTTCGGGATCCATTAGAACAAACACCAGGCAGGCTGTATGTAAGTTCAAACAGGAAGACCTTTATTGGAAGTACACAACACACTTTTAAACAGAATTTGGAACATCCCGCCCCCAACAATCGCTTTCCTATTGGTCAATTGTAAAGTACACGTAGTCCTCCTTCAGGTCCTCTTTAGCCATGCAAATGAGGACTTGAAAATTAGTCAGCAGGGATTGGTCCGATAGCTTGAATGGAGAGACTGTTATGTGTAATGAGACAGAAGCCCCAGGGGGCAATCAATGTACACAAAAGCCAGACACAGCACAATGGAGCCGTCTGGCCTTAACACAGAGCAGAAGACCCACCACTGTGTAACAGATTTCAAAGAGATACACTTCAGCATTCCAAGGTCCATGACAATGACCTTTCAGGGTAGACGTCACGTCTCCGCGCTCACCTGCTATACAATACACATTATCATAAGTGTAAACACAGGACATCTTCACACAATAGCAGGGTCAATTAGCACAGAGAACAGACAAATGGCTGGAGGTGAAGGCATTAGCATCTCCTTACACTGTATGTTCCAACAGTATGAATCAGTCACTCTAATATGGCATATACAGGGTCCCCAGACATACAGCTCACAAAAAGCACCGTTCCACCAAATGCCAGGGCCCATTCAGCATTCAGACCCCTCCAAAAGCCTCTGTCCCGGGTGAGTCTGTCACATATCCTTTGCTTGGTCTCAGTTCCTTTGTGTAGCTACGTGTCTGTTCTCCTTCAGAAAGTTCTTTCTAAATCCCGCGATAACTCGCGGCAGACCTTCGCAATGTCTCCTGGGAACAATGACAAAAGCTCCCAGGAGACATTGCGGCATCGAGGAAGTGACGGAATACCCGCACACTACCTGATAAATCCATATACAGGAAGCGGCCAGTAACATAAAGGATTACTAAGGTTCACCTGCCCCTGACAGTGACTCGAGCTGGGCATCGCCACTTAGTGAAGGATTGGCTCGGGCGGCTCGGCTGCTTTAGCCCTGCAAAGGGAACTGAGTTCCTGCTGTGAAAAAAGTGCAGGAACTCCGTTCCCACGCATTCCCGCAGGACTTGTGCCCTGGTCTTAATGCCATCATGGGCCCCTGAGCAAAGTAATGCCCTGGAGCTCCTACCAGCCTGACCCAATTCATGCACATGCTATCAAGAATTTAAGTATTAATGACAAATTACAGAAATCACAAGCGTTTGTAATTACGGACAGAATTGTGGCGATTCCGTTCGCGATTCCAAATCTTCCAAGTGTGAATGGGGCTTAGAGCCACCAATTCTACCCAAACCTGCCTGGGGTGTGAGACAGAGAAATGGGAACTTATACGACACAGTCCTCAGAAAGGAGCTGCACCACTGCCCCCCCCCCCCCTGTGAGGAGACCTATCTGCAGTGGATTACACAGAGCTTAAACTAAGCTACACTGGGTGAACTCCCTAACTTTATCACAGCTGCAGTGTTGGCTGGACACCATTAACCGCTTAAGGACCGCCTCTTGCACATATACGTCAGCAGAATGGCACAGCTGGGCACAAGCACGTACAGGTACGTCCTCTTTAAAGTGGAGTTCCACCCATTTTTTTATGTTTGTCTGTGCTGCATGCTCTTATCTCATAGTGTTCAGAATGGACAATTTTTATTTAATTTGTTGCTTGTAAATACCTTTATTTTGTAGTCCTTCATTACTTCCTCCTCCTTATTAGCCTAGGCTATTTGCAAGGGTTTCTGGGATAGACATCATGTTACCCAGTAGTCCTTGCAAACCTGACTGAAACCTATTACATTGCTTGTGCACTGAGCATGTGCAAAGCTGAAATCCAGGAAGTCATACAGTCTGGCTTCATGATGCCCACACTTAAGATGGCCACGGTCTATTTCTAGATTATAAAATATCTAAATGCTGTAACAACCTAACAAAACGGACCTTAGTTTACAGACTAACTTTACTAGAATACATTAAGCTTGTGTATTACAGGGGTATTTATATTTAAAAAGTGAAATTGTGGGTGGAACTCCCCTTTAAGTGCCCAGCCGTGGGTCGCGGGCACGCGCTCGCGACCCGGTCCGAAGCTCCGTGACACCTGCGGACACGAATGCCGCTGGAGTCCCGCGATCGGTCCCTGGAGCTGAAGAACGGGGAGAGCTGTGTGTAAACACGGCTTCCCCGTTCTTCACTGTGGCGCCGTCATCGATCGTGTGTTCCCTTTTATAGGGAACCACAATCAATGATGTCACACCTACAGCTACACCCCCCTACAGTTAGAAACACAGATGAGGTCACACTTAACCCCTTCAGCGCCCCCTTGTGGTTAACTCCCAAACTGCATTTGTCATTTTCACAATAAACAATGCATTTTAAATGCATTTTTGCTGTGAAAATGACAATGGTCCCAAAAATGTGTCAAAAATGTCCGAAGTGTCCACCATAATGTCACAGTCACGAAAAAAATCGCTGATCGCTGCCATTAGTAGTAAAAAAAATATTTTTTATAAAAATGCAATAAAACTATCCACTATTTTGTAAACGCTATAAATGTTGCGCAAACCAACCGATAAACGCTTATTGCGATTTTTTTTACCAAAAATAGGTAGAAGAATACGTATCGGCCTAAACTGAGGAAAACATTTTTTTTTATATATTTTGGGGGATATTTATTATAGCAAATTATTATTATAGCAAAAAGTAAAAAATATTGATTTTTTTTCAAAATTTCGCTCTATTTTTGTTTATAGCGCAAAAACTAAAAACCACAGAGGTGATCAAATACCACCAAAAGAAAGCTCTATTTGTGGGAAAAAAAAGAAGGCAATTTTGTTTGGGAGCCACGTCGCACGACCGCGCAATTGTCAGTTAAAGCGACGCAGTGCCGAATCGCAAAAACTGTCCGGGTCCTTTAGCTGCCTAAAGGTCCGGGTCTTAAGTGGTTAACAGCTCTCTAAATTGTTTCTACCATTGCCCGATACTGCTCTATATCTTCATAGAGAATTCTACCTCCGCCTCTCTTACACGTTTCCAATGTCTCCCAGCAGCTTAGCAACATGTACGGCTGGGTTGAGCCTGCTAGATGAGGACTCTGGAGGGAAACCGGCATCGGCTCCTCGGGAGATGATGAATAGAATTGGTGTGCACAATTTTAGAAGCGGATTGTTTTCCGACAGTTTCGTCAAAATAAATGTATAACCAACTCGGGTTTGAGTGACATATAAAATACACTTCTTATATAATTTTAGACATATGATTTAAGTGAATCTATACTGTAATTCAGTGGGTGCACATTTTATCTTATTATTGTAATGTTTAAACAGTCAATTGTAACTTTAACATTATTACATGTTTGCTGTATAGCTTATATTAGGTTTCAAAACTCTATTTAAAACAAATACTTTGTATTTTATGTTAAAAACAATTACCGACCGCCGCACGACTATATACGTCGGCACTTTGAAGCGGGATATCTCTGTTATGGCAGAAGCTAGCTGCCATAACCAAGGTAACCATCTCTTCAGGAGGCAGTTCGGTAAACGATAATGGTGGTCTCTGCAGCGGATTCGCCACAAGATCACCGTTATCAGCAGCGGGAGAGGGGCCCCCCTTCCTGCCGCTCTCCTGCACCCTTCGTCGCTTACTGGAGTCGTCGGTAGCGGCGGAGGGGATCAGGTCCTGTCTGTGGCTCGTTACACTGAGATTAACTCTGACCCTAACTCTAACCTTAATCCTAACCCTAACTAACCTTAATCCTAATTCTAACCCTAACTAACCTTAATCCTAACTCTAATTCTAACCATAACTAACTATTAGGCCGCGTACACACGGGCAAACATGTACGATGAAACCGGTCCGCCGGACCGTTTTCACCGTACATGTCTGCCCGGGGATTTCTGTACGATGGCTGTACTAACCATCGTACAGAAATCCGCGCGTAAACAATACGCGGGGCGTGTCCGCGACGATGACACGGCGACGTGGGCGGGCCTGCCAGTTAAATGCTTCCACGCATGCGTCAAAGTCATTCGACGCATGCGAGGGATGGCGGGCGCTCGGACATGTACGGTAGGTCTGTACTGACGACCGAACATGTCCGAGCGGGCAGGATTCCAGCGGACTGTTTTAAAACAAGTCCAGGAATATTTGTCTGCTGGGAAAAGGCCCGGCGGGCAAATGTTTGCTGGAATTCGGCCCGCTCGCGCCTACACACGACCGAACATGTATGCTGAAACTGGCCTGCGGACCAGTTTCAGCAGACATGTTTGGTCGTGTGTACGGGGCCTAACCCTTACTTTAACCCCATTTCTTACTCTATTCTTATCCCTAATGCAAACCTTAAATCTGACCCCAACTCTAACCTTAACTTCAACTCTGATCCTGTCCCTAATTCTAACCCTAACTCTAACCCCAACCCTAACCCTAATTATAATCTTAACCCTAACTCTAACCTCAACTCTAATTCTAATCCTATTCCTAACTCTAACTGTATCCCTGATGCTAACCTTAACTCTGACCCTAATCCAAACCTGATTCTAACTTTAACCCTAACACTAACCTTAACTCTGACCCTAGCTCTAACCCTAGCTTTAACCTTAATCCTGACCCTAAATCTAACTAACTCTAACCCTTACTCTATTTCTTACTCTCACCTTATCCCTAATGCTAACCTTAACTCTAACTCTGATCCTGTCCCTAACTCTAACCCTAACTCTAACCCTATCCCTAATGCTAACCATAACTCTAACCCTAATTCTAATCCTATTCCTAACTCTAACTGTATCCCTAATGCTAACCTTAAAGGGGTTGTAAAGGTAAATGTTTTTTCACCTTAATGCATCCTATGCATTAAGGTGAAAAAACATCCGACGGTACCGCCCCCTCCCGAACCCCCGTTTTACTTACCTCACCCCTTGAAAGTCCTTGTGATCCTCATCGGTTCCCAGCCTGGCCATTGATTGGCTAGGCTGGACGGATTGATAGCAGCGCAGCCATTGGCTGGCGCTGCTGTCAATCACATCCAATGACGCGGCGCGCCGGGCTGAGTGATACAGTTGGAGTCGGCTATGCCCGCCGCTGTATCACGGGAGCAGGCCCGCAAATGCTTTCCACCATGCGAGCTCGCTTGCATGAAGGTGGAAAGCTTTTGCGAGGAGGAGCCGAGACAGCCGCCGAGGGACCCCAGAAGACCGGATTTGGGGACACTCTGTGCAAAACGAGCTGCACAGTGGAGGTAAGTATAACATGTTTGTTATTTAAAAAAAAAAAATTTTCCTTTATTGATGTTTGCCTTTATTGTTCCTTTAACTCTGACCCTCATCCAAACTCTGAGGCCTTGTACACACGATCAGTCCAAACTGATGAAAACGGACTGAAGGCTGAAGTCTGATGGTCTGATGGTCCGTCGCGCCTACACACCATCAGTTCAAAATCCGATCGAGTCCAACGCGGTGACGTAAAACACAACGACGTGCTAAAAAAAACAAAGTTCAATGCTTCCAAGCATGCGTCGACTTGATTCTGAGCATGCGCAGGTTTTGAACCGATGCTTTTGCGTACTAACCATCGGTTTTGACCGATTGGTCATCAGTCTGATTTTAAAGCAAGTTTTAAAACTTTGGTCTATAGGACAAAAGTCTGATGGGCCATACACACGGTAGGTTTGGACTGATGAAACTGAACTTCAGTCCGTTTTCATCAGTTTGGACTGATCGTGTGTACAGGGCCTCACTCTATTTCTTACTTTAACCTTATCCCTAATGCAAACCTTAACTCTGACCCTAACTCTAACCTTAAAGCGGGAGTTCACCCATAAAACATTTTTTTCAAAGAATCCCCTTAGATGGATGCTCGTTTTGTCTAGGGGAATCAGCTAGTTGTTTTAAAATATGAGCCGTACTTACCGTTTTCGAGATGCATCTTCTTCCGTCGCTTCCGGGTATAGGTCTTCGGGAGCGGGCGTTCCTTCTTGATTGACAGTCTTCCGAGAGGCTTCCGACGGTCGCATCCATCGCGTCACTAGTAGTCGAAAGAAGCCGAACGTCGGTGCGGCTCTATACTGCGCCTGCGCACCGACGTTCGGCTTCTTTCGGAAAATCGCGGCGCGATGGATGCGACCGTCGGAGACCTCTCGGAAGACTGTCAATCAAAATAGGAACGCCCACTCCCGAAGACCCATACCCGGAAGCGACGGAGAAGATGCATCTCGTAAACGGTAAGTACAGCTCATATTTTAAAACTAGCCAATTCCCCTAGACAAAATGGGGAAAAATTGTTATGTACGGGTGAACCCCCGCTTTAACTCTAGCCCAAATCCTAACTCTAATGCTGTGTACACACGATCGGTCAAACCGATGAGAACGGTCTGATGGACCGTTTTCATCGGTTAACCGATAAAGCTGACTGATGGTCCGTCGCGCCTACACACCATCGGTTAAAAAAACGATCGTGTCAGAACGCGGTGACGTAAACCACATCGACTTGCTGAAAAAACGAAGTTCAATGCTTCCAAGCATGCGTTGACTTGATTCTGAGCATGCGTGGACTTTCAACCGATGGTCGCGCCTACTAACGATTGTTTTTTTCCCATCGGTTAGGAATCCATCGGTTAAATTTTAAGCAAGTTGGCTTTTTTTAACCGATGGTAAAATAACCTATGGGGCCCACACACAATCGGTTTTGACCGATGAAAATGGTCCATCAGACCGTTGTCCTCTGTTTAACCTATCGTGTGTACGAGGCCTAACTCTAGCTAACTTCAACCCTTACCCTAACTCTGTTCCTAGCTCGAACTCTATCACTAACTCTAACTGTATCCCCCATGCTAACCTCAACTCTAACCCTAATTTGAACTTTAACCCTAACCTTAACTCTGACCCTACCTCTAACGTAAATTCTAACCTTAATTCTAACCCTAACTTTAAGGCTAACTTTAGCACTGACTCTAACTCTATCACCAAATCTAACCCTAACTCAAACTCTAACCCTAGCCACACACCTAAGCTTTTACCGTATTTATCGGCGTATACCGCGCACTATTTTGCCCTGAAAATCAGGGCAAAATCGTGGGTGCGCGGTATACGCCGATACCCGCTTTCCCGCCACGAGTTTGAATACTGCGCCGACATATACCGAGCGCAGTACACTCGTGTATCTTCGGGCAGTCTCGGCACCTCTCGCGCTGACGTCCTGAGCGTACAGGACGTCAGCGCGAGAGTTGCCGAGCCTGCCCGACGATACACGAGTGTAGTGCGCTCGGTATATGTCGGCGCAGTATTCAAACTCGGCACTGGAAACGAGCAACGCGAGGACGCCGCAGAAGGACGCCGGACCCGACGAAGAGGACACCCGAAGCCATAGAAGGACGCCGGACCCGACGAAGAGGACACCCGAAGCCGCAGACGGACGACGGACCCGACGAGGCCGCCGATGGACGCCGCGCAAGACACCAAAACTGTAATTACAAAAAAAACTTTTTTTCCACAAGATTCGGGGCAACTTTAGGGGTGCGCGGTATACGCGGGAGCGCGTTATACCGCGATAAATACGGTACTTCCTAGCACCTCCAATCAGATCCCAGTTGACAGGAAACAATTTCACAGTGAGGGGCTTACCCACTGACAACACTGGGTCCTGATTGGCTGCTGGGGCCCCAAATGCTACTTAGTAGGTTCGCAGGTGACATATCAGGTGCTTCTCTATACCCAGATGTACTGGGAGCCTTGGGGGAAGGGTAATGATGAATGGAATGGAGGTGGGGGGGGTGGTAAGTAGGGCAAAATCGTGGGTGCGCGGTATACGCCGATACCCGCTTTCCCGCCACGAGTTTGAATACTGCGCCGGCATATACCGAGCGCAGTACACTCGTGTATCTTCGGGCAGTCTCGGCGCCTCTCGCGCTGACGTCTTGAGCGTACAGGACGTCAGCGCGAGAGTTGCCGAGCCTGCCCGACGATACACGAGTGTACTGCGCTTGGTATATGTCGGCGCAGTATTCAAACTCGGCGCGGGAAACGAGCGGGGAGGACGCAAGGACGCCGCAGAAGGACGCCGGACCAGACGAAGAGGACACCCGAAGCCATAGAAGGACGCCGGACCCAACGAAGAGGACACCCGAAGCCGCAGACGGACGCCGGACCCGACGAGGCCGCCGATGGACGCCGCGCAAGACACCAAAACTGTAAGTACAAAAAAAACTTTTTTTCCACAGGATTCAGGGCTACTTTAGGGGTGCGCGGTATACGCGGGAGCGCGTTATACCACGATAAATACGGTACTTCCTAGCACCTCCAATCAGATCCCAGTTGACAGGAAACAATTTCACAGTGAGGGGCTTACCCACTGACAACACTGGGTCCTGATTGGCTGCTGGGGCCCCAAATGCTACTTAGTAGGTTCGCAGGTGACATATCAGGTGCTTCTCTATACCCAGATGTACTGGGAGCCTTGGGGGAAGGGTAATGATGAATGGAATGGAGGTGGGGGGGGGGGGTAAGTAGGGGCTCCTGCCTAGGACAGGGTTGTGGGTATGTATAGTTTGTTTTGCGTAGGGTTTGCTTTAAAAATAACAATGAAGCAAGATGCAGTCATACTGTCTGAGTTCCTGGAAATAAGAAAATCTATTGTAGTTGGAGAGACACGATTAAAGCCAACGAGCCTCCCTGGTTTCAATGCAGGTGCAGCTTTCTCCCCTCCAGCAGATGTTTCCCATTCATCGAGCACATTTATTGCTCCACCAAACAATCGTTCCCAGGGAAGGAAATTTATTCCACGCTAAATTGGCATAAAATAACTGTCACCACCCTCCGAGTCCATTTTTAAAGGAACACCATGCCAACAATCATATGGCGCCTTATTATTAAAGTAAACCTTTCATAAGACAAACACGGAGGCTGCCATTAGTGACTTTTTATGAACATGCCTGGCTGCTTTGGTGGCCTCAGTACTTTCTGAAACATAAATGATCAGCAACATTGAAAAGGGCATTACTCGCGCCTCCTGGATGAAGCTCATAGACAGTGATAGACAGATTCACGTAGGCGGGCGCAACGTTAGGCAGGCGTAGCGTATGGCATATACGCTACGCCGCCGTAAGTTAGAGAGGCAAGTGCTGTATTCACAAAGCACTTGCCTCCTAAGTTACGGTGGCGTATCGTAAATGTGGCCGGCGTAAGCGCGCCTAATTCAAATGAGGATGAGGGGGGCGTGTTTTATGTAAATGGGTGGTGACCCGACGTGATTAACGTTTTTACAAACGGCGAATGCGCCGTCCGTGTACATATCCCAGTGTGCATTGCTCCAAAGTACGCCGCAAGGACGTATTGGTTTCGACGTGAACGTAAATGACGTCCAGCCCCATTCACGGACGACTTACGCAAACGACGTAAATTTTTCAAATTTCGACGAGGGAACGACGGCCATACTTAACATTGACACCGGGAATCGCCTTACGTAAACGCCGTATCTTTACTGCGACGGGCAAGCGTACGTTCGTGAATCGGCGTATCTAGTCATTTGCATATTCTACGCCAAACTCAACGGAAGCGCCACCTAGCGGCCAGCGTAAATATGCACCCTAAGATACGACGGCGTAGGAGACTTACGCCGCTCGTATCTTAGCCTAATTTAAGTGTATCTGGTTTCCAGAATACGCTTAGATTTGCGACGGCGTAGATTCAGAGTTACGACGGCGTATCTACTAATACGCCGGCGTAACTTTCTGTGAATCTACCTAATAGATAACAAAAGCAATGGCAAACAGGAAGCCATGGCCCCAACAGCCAATCGCTTCCATCATGGGAAATGACATCACAGGAAATTACCTCCACACAGGAAATGCTTCACACAGGAAATGACCGCCACACAGGAAATGACCTCACAGGAAATCCTTCCAACAAGATGAGTTTATACAACAACCAATGAATAATGGCTAGGGGAGTGTTATGGGCGTGTCTGGGCAGGGACAGCGTGTATGTTTTCCTGTCCCCTGTACCTGGAAGCCATGCTCTTAAACTAGACAAAAGGAAGCGGCATGGCTTTCAAACATGGACGTTCTCCCTGACCATAACAATTCAAAAGCTCCCGTTTTACCGCTGGTATTTATTGTTTATTGAATATTTTTGTTAAGCGTTAAATCACATAAGTATCAACGCTACCCGGCGACGGGACCAGGTGCCATTTGCCGTACATACAATAACAACAATAAAATCACAAACATCAAAACCGTTAAAACAAAAAAAAAACATTAAAAAAACAATAACATAAATCAAATAAAAATAGAAAAAAAAACAGTAAAAGAATAAAAAAGCCCCAAGAAGAAAAAAAAAAACCTATCAGCCCGTCAGTTTCCACCCCCTGTCGCACAGCCATCTACCCAGCCTCAGTCCACAGAAGGGTTTTTAGTTCCCTCCTGAACTGTAGCAGGTTTGAGGTCTGCCTAAGGTCTGCCTGAATCCTTATTATGCGTTGTTCAGAGAACAACGCATGCCCGGATTATACTACCGTTCCTGTGGATGGGAGATTATCTGCAGGGGCACGCCATGGCAGCCCCAAAATGTGTTTGATCAGGCACACCGGGGTGACATGAGCGTACTATGGGCCGGATTCAGAAAGAGATACGATGGTGTATCTCCTGATACACCGTTGTATCTCCGAGTCTGGTCGGTCCTATCTATGCGACTGATTCAGACAATCAGTTACGCATAGATATCCCTAAGATCCGACAGGTGTAAGTGTCTTACACCGTCGTATCTTAGGCTGCAATTTCAGGCTGGCCGCTAGGTAGCGCTTCCGTATTTTTACGTGAGGAATATGCAAATTAGAACTTACGCCGATTCAGAAATGAACGACCGCCCGGCACTTTTTTTTTTACGTCGTTTGCGTTCGGCTTTTTCCGGCGTATAGTTACCCCTGCTATATGAGGTGTAGCTAATGTTAAGTATGGCCGTTGTTTACGCGCCGAGTTTTGAATTTTTACGTTGTCTTTGCGTAAGTCGTTCGTGAATACGGCTGGACGTAATTTACGTTCACGTCGAAAGCAATGACGTTTTGCTGTGGATTTTCGAGCATGCGCACTGGGATGTTTTCACGAACGGCGCATGCGCCGTTAAAAAAAACCTTAAAATACGCGGGGTCAAGCAAAATGTTATTAAAACACGCCCCCCACATCCCCATTTGAATTAGGCGGGCTTACGCCGGCCAACATACGTTACGCCACCGTAACTGAGGGCGCAAGTTCTTTATGAATACGGAACTTGCGCCCAAAGTTAGAGCGGCGTAACGTATCCAAGATACGTTACGCCGGCCAGACAGATACCCCATTGTATCTGAATCCGGCCCAATGTCTTTGCAGAGTGAAGACACCCCCCCCCTCAGACGATCGTTCTGTGCATAGCACAGGGGCCCTTTTGCTGATGGGCATATCCCCACTTCGCAAACACCTCTCCCCAACCTCAGAAAGTTTTTCACTACCAGACGGGACTCAACCAGCGTTGGTCTGCCCCAGTCAGCTCTTTAGCGCGGGCTACGGGAGAACTAACACTGGGAGACACTATGACAATACATATTAAATACATCTTCATAAAATGTCCACAACACTAGTGAGCTGAGTCACAAGGGCCAATCATTTCTGGGAATAATTAACTCCAGATTAATGGATTCCCAAGTCATTTGTTTGACCATAGATTGCTTACCGACCCTACAAATAGCCAGAACTGTAAAAGATTTGTCCACCCGCCTCCATAGCTTTTAAAGAGGTTCACAAACTTTGAGAAGGTTTCCTGAAACTGTTTGCAAACTGAAACCAGAGAGATCCCCTCATCACTAGTTGAACCCCCTGGTGGGTATTTATTGTTGGGAATGGAGTAGGAAATGGAGCACAGACTGGAGGAACCATTGTCCAGATCAGTTTTATCTATTATTGCATTCAATAACCAGAATCAACGCGTTTCGAGGGTTACAAAGTCCGCGCCTGATCAGAGCTTAGAAATTCAGATTGCATCAGGATGATGGGTGTTGTGTTTCTTGAAAGAAGTTCAATTCCTTTTAAAAATTCACTGTCATCAAGAGTCCGAAAGCAGAATCGTCAAATGACAAACATTGGATCTCCCATCACTTTATGTAACTTAGATGATGGTGGCCAAGACCAATAGAGAGAATGGATCTCCTACAGTGCCTTGAAAAAGTATTCATACCCCTTGACATTTACCACATTTTGTCATGTTACAACCAAAAACATAAATGTATTTTATTGGGATTTTACGTTGTAGACCAACACAAAGTGGCACATAATTGGGAAGTGGAAGGGAAATGATAAATGGTTGTCAATTTTTTTTATTTTACAAATAAATATGTGAAAAGTGTGGGGTACATTTATTTTCAGCCCCCTTTACTCTGATACCCCTAACTAAAACCTAGTAGAAACAATTGCCTTCAGAAGTCTAATTAGTAAAGTCCCAGTGACGTACAAGGGTGTGTCAGGGGGGGCGGGGTCACGTGACGGGTGGCCGCTTCCCCTATATAAGTAATGTCACAGCTCCAGCGCGTCATTCCGCTGGGCTGTGTCCAGCGGAGAGTGGAGCTCCCCTGCTGCGCTCTGGATGGATGGATCTTCTGCATCGCTGGACCGGACCGCTGATCACCCGTCGCTGGAGAGATCATCCATCGCTGGATAGGAGACAGTGGATTCACATCGCTGGATTTTTTTTATTAATAAAGGATTTTTTTCTACGGTGTCTGTGTGTTTTTTTTTAACTATTTACACTTCCTTTGTGAAATGGTAGAGGTACAGTGTACCCCATTACCAATTCACATAGGGGGGGGCAGGATCTGGGGGTCCCCTTTGTTAAAGGGGTCTTCCAGATTCTGATAAGCCCCCGTCCGCAGACCCCCACAACCTCCGGGCAAGGGTTGTGGGGATGAGGCCCTTGTCCCCATCAACATGGGGACATCCTCCCCATGTTGAGGGCATGTGGCCTGGTGCGGTTCAGGAGAGGGGGGGCCGCACTCTGTCCCCCCCTTTTTTCTGCGGCCGGCCAGGTTAACGTGCTCGGATAAGGGTCTGGTGTGGATTTTTGGGGGAACTCCACGCCATTTTTTTTTTAAATTTGGGATGGAGTTCACCTTAAAATCCACACCAGACCTGAAGGGTCTGGTATGGATATTAAGGGGAACCCCACGTCATTTTTTTTTAAATTGACGGCGGGGTTCCCCTTAATATCCATATCAGACCTGAAGGGCCTGTTAATGGAATTTGGGGGGACCCCCAGCTTTTTTATTTTTATTTTTTATGAATGAATCATCTCTGTAATTGCCAGAGCCGACAATTCATTAGAGCCACAAAGCCAGTTTTAAATGCCTTTTTTCCTTTCAGAAATGACACTTTGTGCAGGGACAGTTCTATGTACGGGAAACATGCGCTTTTTCACATGCTGACTTTACACCCCCCCCTAGGTACGAAATTTAAAGTAATATTACACTTTTATTGTTTCACCTTTAGCATTATTAAATTCACTGCTCCCGAAAAAACGACTGTTTTTAAAACTTTTTTTGCATTGATACATGTTTCCTGGGGCAGGACCCAGGTCCCCAAACACTTTTTAGGACAATAAATTGCATATTAGCCTTTAAAATTAACACTTTAGATTTCTCCCATAGACTTTAACAGGGTGTTCCGCGGCTTTTCGAATTTGCCGCGAACACCCCTAATTGTTCGTTGTTCGCCGAACAGGCAATGTTCGACTCGAACTCGAAGCTCATCCCTAGTGGTGGTCACATAATTAAAAAAAAATTTTTACAGCTATATATTTTAAATGATTTTTTAAAACTATTTTGTGAAACAAAAAAAAAAAAAACACACACATAATCAGTAGATATTGTTACCATTTGCTACCAAAAAACCCACAAAAACACCAAAGAAACACATTTTCTAATATCACAAATGTCAGGAGTAGGAGAGTTTTTTGGTTGTTTTTTTGATGGCGCTCGTGTAATTGAAAAAAAATTGTTCTGGTGGAAAGTTTGTCATTGATTTATAAAATGGAAAAACACACATGTAACTACTAGATGGCGCTAAGTATCATAGTAAGTTCAAATGGTACTTAGCGACATCTACTGGACAAGTGTGTTTTATTCATTTTAAATCAATAAAAAAAACTTCCGACCATTTGTCCAGCTTAGCGCCATAACATAATAAGCGTATCTGGACTATGGATAGAACCAGGTGGGAACCCCTCATAATGGGCACAGCAGGTATACAGACCCGGAAACTCAGGGCACAGCAGGTATACAGACCCGGGAACTCAGGGCACAGCAGGTATACAGACCCGGGAACTCAGGGCACAGCAGGTATACAGACCCGGGAACTCAGGGCACAGCAGGTATAGAGGAGTGACCCCTGACTCTTACCTGTGGTGCCCCTCGACTCTTACCTGTGGTGCCCCCCCGACTCTTACCTGTGGTGCCCCCCCGACTCTTACCTGTGGTGCCCCCCCGACTCTTAACTGTGGTGCCCCCCTGACTCTTACCTCTGGTGCCCCCCATGACTCTTACCTCTGGTACCCCCCATGACTCTTACCTGTGGTGCCCCCCCGACTCTTACCTGTGGTGCCCCCCCGACTCTTACCTGTGGTGCCCCCCCGACTCTTACGTGTGGTGCCCGCCTGACTCCTACGTGTGGTGCCCCCCAGATTTATACCTGTGGTGCCCCCCGACTTATACCTTTGGTGCCCCCCCCGACTCATACCCGTGGTGCCTCCCCCGACTCATACCTGTGGTGCCCCCCCGACTCATACCTGTGGTGCCCCCCGACTCATACCTGTGGTGCCCCCAGATTTATACCTGTGGTGCCCCCCCGACTCATACCTGTGGTGCCCCCCCGACTCATACCTGTGGTGCCCCCCCCGACTCATACCTGTGGTGCCCCCAGATTTATACCTGTGGTGCTCCCCCAGACTCATACCTGTGGTGCCCCCCAACTCATACTTGTGGTACCCACCTGACTCATACCTGTGGTACCCCCCCGATTCATACCTGTGGTGCCCCCCCCCGACTCATACCTGTGGTGCCTCCCCCGACTCTTACCTGTGGTGCCTCCCCCGACACTTACCTGTGGTGCCTCCCCCGACTCTTACCTGTGGTGCCCCCCTGACTCTTACCATGGTGCCCCCCCTGACTCGTACATGTGGTGCCCCCCTGACTTTTACATGTGGTGCCCCCCCAGACTCTTACATGTGGTGCCCCCCCAGACTCTTACCTGTGGTGCCCCCCCAGACTCTTACCTGTGGTGCCCCCCCAGACTCTTACCTGTGGTGCCCCCCCAGACTCTTACCTGTGGTGCCCCCCCTGACTCTTACCTGTGGTGCCCCCCCTGACTCTTACCTGTGGTGCCCCCCCTGACTCTTACCTGTGGTGCCCCCCCTGACTCTTACCTGTGGTGCCCCCCTGACTCTTACCTGTGGTGCCCCCCTGACTTTTACCTGTGGTGCCCCCCAGACTCTTACCTGTGGTGCCCCCCAGACTCTTACCTGTGGTGCCCCCCCAGACTCTTACCTGTGGTGCCCCCCCTGACTCTTACCTGTGGTGCCCCCCCTGACTCTTACCTGTGGTGCCCCCCCTGACTCTTACCTGTGGTGCCCCCCCTGACTCTTACCTGTGGTGCCCCCCCTGACTCTTACCTGTGGTGCCCCCCCTGACTCTTACCTGTGGTGCCCCCCCTGACTCTTACCTGTGGTGCCCCCCCTGACTTTTACCTGTGGTGCCCCCCTGACTCTTACCTGTGGTGCCCCCCTGACTCTTACGTGTGGTGCCCCCCCCCCCAGACTCTTACCTGTGGTGCAGGCTGTGATATAACAGAGGAGTCGGGTGAGTGAGATAAGCGCACACAGTCTGTAGCCCATCCTGATGGTTGAGGTGTTACTGTTGTCTTCCAGAGCCCCCAGGGGCCCCTAACCAGACCTCACATCCAGTACAGGAGCCGTCCTTGTGATCAGAGCCGATCTCTCCATTAGACGGGAGTTGGGAGCTGTCCGCCGTGCTGAACTAATACTCCGTCCGTTATCTGCAGTACTGAGATCCTCCACCGGGAGTCCTCCACCGTCCACAACCTGGAGAGGAGACCTGAGAACATACAACAATACTCACATTACTACATACACCCCTTCACTGCCAGGAGGCAACAATACTCACATTACTACATACACCCCTTCACTGCCAGGAGACAACAATACTCACATTACTACATACACTCCTTCACTGCCAGGAGACAACAATACTCACATTACTACACACACCCCTTCACTGCCAGGAGACAACAATACTCACATTACTACACACACCCCTTCACTGCCAGGAGACAACAATACTCACATTACTACATACACCCCTTCACTGCCAGGATACAACAATACTCACATTACTACACACACCCCTTCACTGCCAGGACACAACAATACTCACATTACTACATACACCCCTTCACTGCCAGGACACAACAATACTCACATTACTACACACACCCCTTCACTGCCAGGAGACAACAATACTCACATTACTACACACACCCCTTCACTGCCAGGATACAACAATACTCACATTACTACATACACCCCTTCACTGCCAGGATACAACAATACTCACATTACTACACACACCCTTCACTACCAGGAGACAACAATACTCACATTACTACATACACCCCTTCACTGCCAGGAGACAACAATACTCACATTACTACATACACCCCTTCACTGCCAGGAGACAACAATACTCACATTACTACACACACCCCTTCACTGCCAGGAGACAACAATACTCACATTACTACACACACCCCTTCACTGCCAGGAGACAACAATACTCACATTACTACACACACCCCTTCACTGCCAGGAGACAACAATACTCACATTACTACACACACCCCTTCACTGCCAGGATACAACAATACTCACATTACTACATACACCCCTTCACTGCCAGGAGACAACAATACTCACATTACTACACACACCCCTTCACTGCCAGGAGACAACAATACTCACATTACTACATACACCCCTTCACTGCCAGGAGAAAACAATACTCACATTACTACATACACCCCTTCACTGCCAGGATACAACATTACTACATACACCCCTTCACTGCCAGGAGACAACAATACTCACATTACTACATACACCCCTTCACTGCCAGGAGAAAACAATACTCACATTACTACATACACCCCTTCACTGCCAGGATACAACAATACTCACATTACTACACACACCCCTTCACTGCCAGGAGACAACAATACTCACATTACTACATACACCCCTTCACTGCCAGGATACAACAATACTCACATTACTACATACACCCCTTCACTGCCAGGAGACAACAATACTTACATTACTACATACACCCCTTCACTGCCAGGATGTAAAAATACTCACATTACTACATACACCCCTTCACTGCCAGGATACAACAATACTCACATTACTACACACACCTCTTCACTGCCAGGAGACAACAATACTCACATTACTACATACACCCCTTCACTGCCAGGAGACAACAATACTCACATTACTACACACACCTCTTCACTGCCAGGATACAACAATACTCACATTACTACATGCACCCCTTCACTGCCAGGAGACAACAATACTCACATTACTACATACACCCCTTCACTACCAGGAGACAACAATACTCACATTACTACACACACCCCTTCACTGCCAGGAGACAACAATACTCACATTACTACACACACCCCTTCACTGCCAGGATACAACAATACTCACATTACTACATACACCCCTTCACTGCCAGGAGACAGCAATACTCACATTACTACATACACCCCTTCACTGCCAGGAGACAACAATACTCACATTACTACACACACCCCTTCACTGCCAGGAGACAACAATACTCACATTACTACACACACCCCTTCACTGCCAGGATACAACAATACTCACATTACTACATACACCCCTTCACTGCCAGGATGCAAAAATACTCACATTACTACATACACCCCTTCACTGCCAGGATACAACAATACTCACATTACTACATACACCCCTTCACTGCCAGGAGACAACAATACTCACATTACTACACACACCCCTTCACTGCCAGGAGACAACAATACTCACATTACTACACACACCCCTTCACTGCCAGGATACAACAATACTCACATTACTACATACACCCCTTCACTGCCAGGATGCAAAAATACTCACATTACTACATACACCCCTTCACTGCCAGGATACAACAATACTCACATTACTACACACACCCCTTCACTGCCAGGAGACAACAATACTTACATTACTACATACACCCCTTCACTGCCAGGATACAACAATACTCACATTACTACATACACCCCTTCACTGCCAGGATGCAAAAATACTCACATTACTACACACACCCCTTCACTGCCAGGAGACAACAATACTTACATTACTACATACACCCCTTCACTGCCAGGAGACAACAATACTTACATTACTACATACACCCCTTCACTGCCAGGATGCAAAAATACTCACATTACTACATACACCCCTTCACTGCCAGGATACAACAATACTCACATTACTACATGCACCCCTTCACTGCCAGGAGACAACAATACTCACATTACTACATACACCCCTTCACTACCAGGAGACAACAATACTCACATTACTACACACACCCCTTCACTGCCAGGAGACAACAATACTCACATTACTACACACACCCCTTCACTGCCAGGAGACAACAATACTCACATTACTACACACACCCCTTCACTGCCAGGAGACAACAATACTCACATTACTACACACACCCCTTCACTGCCAGGATACAACAATACTCACATTACTACATACACCTCTTCACTGCCAGGAGACAACAATACTCACATTACTACATACACCCCTTCACTGCCAGGAGACAACAATACTCACATTACTACACACACCCCTTCACTGCCAGGATACAACAATACTCACATTACTACATACACCCCTTCACTGCCAGGATACAACAATACTCACATTACTACATACACCCCTTCACTGTCAGGATACAACAATACTCACGTTACTACATACACCCCTTCACTGCCAGGAGACAACAATACTCACATTACTACATACACCCCTTCACTGCCAGGAGACAACAATACTCACATTACTACATACACCCCTTCACTGCCAGGATGCAACAATACTCACATTACTACATACACCCCTTCACTGCCAGGATACAACAATACTCACATTACTACATACACCCCTTCACTGCCAGGAGACAACAATACTCACATTACTACATACACCCCTTCACTGCCAGGATACAACAATACTCACATTACTACACACACCCCTTCACTGCCAGGATACAACAATACTCACATTACTACACACACCCCTTCACTGCCAGGAGACAACAATACTCACATTACTACACACACCCCTTCACTGCCAGCAGACAACAATACTCACATTACTACATACACCCCTTCACTGCCAGGAGACAACAATACTCACATTACTACACACACCCCTTCACTGCCAGGATACAACAATACTCACATTACTACACACACCCCTTCACTGCCAGGAGACAACAATACTCACATTACTACATACACCCCTTCACTGCCAGGAGACAACAATACTCACATTACTACACACACCCCTTCACTGCCAGGATACAACAATACTCACATTACTACATACAACCCTTCACTGCCGGGAGACAACAATACTCACATTACTACACACACCCCTTCACTGCCAGGAGACAACAATACTCACATTACTACACACACCCCTTCACTGCCAGGATACAACAATACTCACATTACTACATACACTCCTTCACTGCCAGGAGACAACAATACTCACATTACTACACACACCCCTTCACTGCCAGGAGACAACAATACTCACATTACTACACACACCCCTTCACTGCCAGGAGACAGCAATACTCACATTACTACATACACCCCTTCACTGCCAGGAGACAACAATACTCACATTACTACACACACCCCTTCACTGCCAGGATACAACAATACTCACATTACTACATACACCTCTTCACTGCCAGGATACAACAATACTCACATTACTACATACACCCCTTCACTGCCAGGATACAACAATACTCACATTACTACATACACCCCTTCACTGCCAGGAGACAACAATACTCACATTACTACATACACCCCTTCACTGCCAGGATACAACAATACTCACATTACTACACACACCCCTTCACTGCCAGGATACAACAATACTCACATTACTACACACACCCCTTCACTGCCAGGAGACAACAATACTCACATTACTACACACACCCCTTCACTGCCAGCAGACAACAATACTCACATTACTACATACACCCCTTCACTGCCAGGAGACAACAATACTCACATTACTACACACACCCCTTCACTGCCAGGATACAACAATACTCACATTACTACACACACCCCTTCACTGCCAGGAGACAACAATACTCACATTACTACATACACCCCTTCACTGCCAGGAGACAACAATACTCACATTACTACACACACCCCTTCACTGCCAGGATACAACAATACTCACATTACTACATACAACCCTTCACTGCCGGGAGACAACAATACTCACATTACTACACACACCCCTTCACTGCCAGGAGACAACAATACTCACATTACTACACACACCCCTTCACTGCCAGGATACAACAATACTCACATTACTACATACACTCCTTCACTGCCAGGAGACAACAATACTCACATTACTACACACACCCCTTCACTGCCAGGAGACAACAATACTCACATTACTACACACACCCCTTCACTGCCAGGAGACAGCAATACTCACATTACTACACACACCCCTTCACTGCCAGGAGACAACAATACTCACATTACTACACACACCCCTTCACTGCCAGGATACAACAATACTCACATTACTACATACACCCCTTCACTGCCAGGATACAACAATACTCACATTACTACACACACCCCTTCACTGCCAGGATACAACAATACTCACATTACTACATACACCCCTTCACTGCCAGGAGACAACAATACTCACATTACTACACACACCCCTTCACTGCCAGGAGACAACAATACTCACATTACTACACACACCCCTTCACTGCCAGGATACAACAATACTCACATTACTACATACACCCCTTCACTGCCAGGAGACAGCAATACTCACATTACTACATACACCCCTTCACTGCCAGGAGACAACAATACTCACATTACTACACACACCCCTTCACTGCCAGGATACAATACTCACATTACTACATACACCCCTTCACTGCCAGGAGACAACAATACTCACATTACTACACACACCCCTTCACTGCCAGGATACAACAATACTCACATTACTACACACACCCCTTCACTGCCAGGATACAACAATACTCACATTACTACATACACCTCTTCACTGCCAGGATACAACAATACTCACATTACTACACACACCCCTTCACTGCCAGGAGACAGCAATACTCACATTTCTACACACACCCCTTCATTACTACACAAACCCCTTCACTGCCAGGAGACAGCAATAATCACATTACTACACACACCCCTTCACTGCCAGGAGACAACAATACTCACATTACTACATACACCCCTTCACTGCCAGGAGACAAGCAATACTCACATTACTACATACACCCCTTCACTGCCGGGATACAACAATACCCACATTACTACACACACCCCTTCACTGCCAGGAGACAGCAATACTCACATTTCTACACACACCCCTTCATTACTACACAAACCCCTTCACTGCCAGGAGACAGCAATAATCACATTACTACACACACCCCTTCACTGCCAGGAGACAACAATACTCACATTACTACATACACCCCTTCACTGCCAGGAGACAAGCAATACTCACATTACTACATACACCCCTTCACTGCCGGGATACAACAATACCCACATAACTACATATAGCACCCTGCTCCTGTTGAACAGGTGCTGCTTTAAATGTAGTGGGGTCTGGGCTGTTATTTGGCTCAGACCAGAGTGATTAAGGGCAATGTAGCCTTTGTTCCAGCTATGGCTGTGCTGAGAGTATCCACCATTGCTCGCCTGGGGGTGTCATTACCACCCCAGGCCAAGGGTGGCAGCAGCAAGGTCAAGGTGTTTTAGGTGTCCCCCTCGGCAGTGAATCAGTGGGAGTGGTTGCCTGATGTGCATGCTGGGGAGGGGTACTTAAGGGACAGAAGCCATTGGTGCGGGGTCCGTTCGCGTCTCGTGGCCCGCCTGGCCTGAGGTGCGTGTTCTGAGTTCTGGCTCCGGGACCACATTGGCCCGGGGTTACCGCTTCGCCTGGTGGGCCTAGTAATCTGACTGGGGCCTGTACGGCAAAGGTAACCCTTGTGCTGTCCGTCCTGCGGGAGGAAGCCACTTGATGAAGGAAGCCAGGGGAGGACCTATGCTGGAGAGCAGGGTTTGACAAATTTGCTTGGATTCTAGGAGCCAGCTAAAAAAGTTAGGAGCCAGAAAACGCATCCCTGTCCCGACGAGCTAGCGCGCAGAAGCGAACACATACGCGAGTAGCGCCGGCATTTGTAAACGGTATTCAAACCACACATGCGAGGTATCGCCGCGATCGTTAGAGCGAGAGCAATAATTCTAGCTCTAGACCTCCTCTGTAACTCAAAACATACAACATGTAGAATTTTTTAAACGTCGCCTATGGAGATTTTAAAGGGTAAAAGTTTGTCGGCATTCCACGAGCGGACGCAATTTTGAAGCGTGACATGTTGGGTATCAATTTACTCGGCGTAACATTATCTTTCACAATCTAAAAAAAATTGGGATAACTTTAGTGTTGTCTTATTTTTTAATTTAAAAAAGTGTATTTTTTCCCCAAAAAAGTGCGCTTGTAAGACCACTGCGCAAATACGGCGTGACAGAAAGTATTGCAACAATCTGCCATTTTATTCTCTAGGGTGTTAGAATAAAAAATATATATAATGTTTGGGGGTTCTAATTAGAGGGAAGAAGATGGCAGTGAAAATAGTGAAAAATTATATTAGAATTGCTGTTTAACTTGTAATGCCAACGGCCACCACCAGATGGCGCCAGCTCACAGAAGGAAGAGCTTGGGACAGCTTGGGACTTCACAAGGCCGCAAAGCCGCGGACTCAATTACCGGCCTCCGCGGGCCCGCCGCGATCGCGTGGCGGGGGAGGTGGAGGCACACGGAGACACAGGATCCTGTGCCTCCGTGCGCCACCATCTCCCCCGCCGCGCGATCGCGGCGGGCCCGCGGAGGCCGGTAATTGAGGCCGTGGCTTCGCGGCCTCAATTACCGGCGGGAGCGGGCGCCAGGTCACAATTTCTTGTCGCAATTGCGACCTGGCGCCTGGACATTGTCGACCCCTGCTGGAGAGGACCATGCAAGAGGCTGGTACCTTGGAAGAAGGCCTGAAAACTTCATCGAAGGATGCACCGTACACCGAGAGGCCTGACAGTGTCGCCTGTCGGATCTAAAAGTTCTAGTGAAGCAAATCTAAAGAGATCCGGGTGCTGAATCCTGTGGCAGAGAATTCCGGACCAACGTGTCTCCTCAAGAAAGGAAGGTCTGTGGCAGAGACTGTACTTTACTTTGTGTGCCATCCCGGCTGCTAGGCCAGTGAGGGGGACCTATCCGGGTGAGTAATGCCCACTCTGGTTAGAGTGGCGACGGGAACTGTTTGCTGGGAACAGGAGTGTTTCCTTATTTGTGACTGTGCACCTGAACCTACCTACCCTTCCACCCCTCATCCTTCTTTTCTACTGAAGTTCTCCCAAATAAATCCAAGAAAAAGAAGTGCATTGTGTGGACATTGAAATTCTTCGGACTCTCCTTTCACCCTGGACAGCGAGAATATAGAGGTAACGTGCCACCCAAAAATAACCAGTAGCTCCTGCGGGGGCTAGTGCTACACTACATACACCCAGTCACTGCCAGGATACAGAAATACTCACATTAATACATGTAGCGCCCACCCCAAATCTAGGGGGCGCTATTTTAAATTTAAGGGATGTCTGGGCCAGTACTTGGGCCCAGACCTGTTTGATTGATACAAATTTGCCTCTGCTCTGGCTGTGATACTATCTGGTAGTTTTCCCTTGTTGCCTGTAGGTGGCGTTGCCATCTTGGGCTTATGTTGGAACGCAGGTGTACCATGGTGTATTGGGTGTCCCTTCTCGTCAGCGGTGCAGTGGGAGTGGTGACCCCGCTGTGCATGCTGAAAAGGGGTACCTAAGGGGCAGATGCCATTTACGGTTTGTCCTTCGCCTCGTGGCCCTCCTGGCACGAGGTGTGCGTGTGTGTGAGCCCGACTTCGAGTTGCTTCGCTGTCGAGTAGGCCCAGCTATGCTTGCTGGGGCCTGCAATCCTAAAAGGGGATCCCAAGCTGTCTGTCCACAAGGGAGGAAGCTGTCTTAACCACTTCCATACCAGGCACTTACACCCCTTCCTGCTCAAGCCAATTTTCAGCTTTCAGCACTGTCGCTGTTTAAATGACAATTGCGCGGTCGTGTTACACTGTACCAAAACAGAATTTTTATCTTTTTGTTCCCACAAATAGAGCTTTATTTTGGTGGTATTTGATCGCCAAGTGCTACACGTGGGGGCTCGCCCGGGGGTAGTGCTACACGTGGGGGCTCGTCCGGGGGTAGTGCTACACGTGGGGGCTCGTCCGGGGGTAGTGCTACACGTGGGGGCTCGTCCGGGGGGTAGTGCTACACGTGGGGGCTCGTCCGGGGGGTAGTGCTACACGTGGGGGCTCGTCCGGGGGTAGTGCTACACGTGGGGGCTCGTCCGGGGGTAGTGCTACACGTGGGGGCTCGTCCGGGGGTAGGGCTACACGTGGGGGCTCGTCCGGGGGTAGTGCTACACGTGGGGGCTCGTCCGGGGGTAGTGCTACACGTGGGGGCTCGTCCGGGGGTAGTGCTACACGTGGGGGCTCGTCCGGGGGTAGTGCTACACGTGGGGGCTCGTCCGGGGGTAGTGCTACACGTGGGGGCTCGTCCGGGGGTAGTGCTACACGTGGGGGCTCGTCCGGGGGTAGTGCTACACGTGGGGACTCGTCCGGGGGTAGTGCTAGATTTATACCTACTCACTCCCGGGACACAGCAATACTCACACTACTACATACACCCCTTTACTGCAAAGATGCAACAATGCTTACCATACTCTGCACATATAACACCTCTCACATTACTATATTAAGCCTTCTCTGCAATTATAATTTCAATCTGGTAGGTTGGCAACACTGGCTCGTATTAGTATCGTAGCACTACCGCCAAAGGAGCTGCTGGTTTGATTTGGGTGGCACGTTACCTCTTTCTGCCCGCCGTCCAGGGTACAGGATGAGAGCTGTAATAAAGTCAATGGCCTGAATTCAAGAAGCAATTGCGCCTGTGTAACCATAAGTTACAAAGCGCAATTACTTACTTGCCCCGGCGTAACGAATGCTCCTGATTCAGGAACCTCGTTACGCCGACTGCAGCCTAAGATATGCGCGGCATAAGGCTCTTATGCCCGCATATCTTAGGCTGCATTCTTGCGATGGCCGCTAGGTGGCGTTCCCGTTGTGCTCACCGTATAGTATGCAAATTGCATACTAACGCCGATTCACAATGTTGCGCGAGCCCTGCGTACGCAATTTACGTTGTTACCGTATGGCGGTTTTTGCGTAAGGCTGCCCCTGCTATTAACAGGGGCAGCCAATGTTACGTATACCCGTCGTTCCCGCGTCGCGAAATTTGAAATTTACGTAGTTTGCGTAAGTGAATCGTGAATGGCGCTGGACGCCATTCACGTTCACTTTGAAGCAAATGACGTCCTTGCGACGTCATTTGCCGCAATGCACGTCGGGAAAGTTTCCCGACAGAGCATGCGCTCTACGCTCGGCGCGGGAACGCGCCTAATTTAAATGATTCCCGCCCCCTACGGGATCATTTAAATTGCGCGCGCTTACGCCGGGCATTTTGCCGGCGCGCCCAAGCAATTTACATAGCTACTGCTCCGTGAATCAAGGGCAGCGCAGTAAATTTGCGGGGGCGCAGGGCAAAAACGTTGCCCTGCGCCTCCGTAAAAAATGCGCAAATCTACTTGAATCCGGGCCAATGTCTTTTCTGTGCTTTTTATACCCAGCCGGGTAAAAATGGTAAATAGTAGAGTGGTGAAGGGATAGGAGAAATGGAAGGTGACAGATTCAGGTGTAACTGGTACTGGAAACAGTCCTGCTTCCAACGACAACTTTCGTCGCCACTCTAGCCAGAGTGGGTACAGTGCGTCCGGACAGGCCTCTCTCACCAGCCTAGCAGCCAGGGTGCAGGGGCGGGCTGGGGCAGGGGGCAGGCATGCAATTTCCCCCTGGGCTCCTCTCATGTGCTCTACAAAGGCCGCTGCGCTCTACCCCATTAACCCCATCTTTGCTGGGTCCAGCATTAATTGCATTACCAGAGAAACTTAAAAAATTAACCCCTTCATTGCTCCATACAGTATATTGTTCAGATTGCTAGATGTTCTCCTGGATTAACCCCTTCACTGCGGTATACAAGCCATTACTGTGTTCAGCCCCTGCTCTGCATTATATTAAACTGTTCGCTTTGCCGGAGGTTCCCACATATTAAGCTGCATTCACACCTCGGCGTACAAAATCGCGGTGTTTTGTCCCGCGAATCGCGGCGACAAATAGCGGCGTTTTGTACCGCGATTTGCGGCGACAAAACGCCGCGATTGTGAATGCAGCCTTCACCCCCTCTATGGAGATGGTTCACATCTCCTATGCCGAACGCCGAAAGCCGCCTGAAAAAAAGGTCCGGGACTTGTTTTCAGGCGGCAGGCGTACGGCGTTAGGCGTTCGGCGTGGAGATGTGAACCATCTCCACAGAGGTGCATGTTAAATCATCCCTCTGGCGTCTCGGGGCTGCAGCGGCGTCGCACTACAGGCGTATATGCACCTAGGTGTGAACGGGGGCTAAGGCTGCATTCACACCTGAGCGTTTTGTCGCCTGAAGCGCGACGCTCAAATACGCTAGAGGGGAACAAATACATTATACCCTATGGAGATGGTTCACATCTGCACGCCGATACGCCCTGAAGCTCAAACAAGTTCCGGACCCTTTTTTGTCGCGTGAATCGGGCGGTTTGGGCGTATTTGAGCGTTTCCATGTCCCATAGAAAGTAATGGAAACGCTCAATTCAAGCGACAACGAGCGTTTGCTACTGGCGTTTTGTCGTTTAACGCTGCATTCACACCTCCGCGACAAGTAACGCCGCGTACGCGGCGTATTTTGCCGCGAATAGTGTAACTTTTTTTTTACAAATCCTTCCCATTGCTTTGTATGGCTGAACGCCAATGTCGCCTGAAAAAAAGGGTCCGGGACTTTTTTTCAGGCGGCAGGCGTACGGCGTCTATGAGATGTGAACCATCTCATAGACAGCAATGGGAATTCTCCCCTCCAGCGGCACGAGCGTCCGGCGTCGGGCGTTTTGTCGCGGAGGTGTGAATGGGGCCTTAATCAATAGAACTTTTCACCCAGGCAGAAGATAAAAAAAATCTACCAACATAGCAACAAGTGATGAAAAGATGATATTTTTTCCTATTGGCTAAAATAAAAAAACGTCGAAGTACAAAAACGTCGGACGACGCTGTATGCAAACGCGCAAATAAGCATGAATACGTGTGACGAAACGCCGGAAAAAACGACCGACGCTCAAGTGTGAATGCAGCCTTAAGGATTGCTAAAAAGAAATTGCCCTCCAATTAACCCCTTCTTTCCGTTTTTCTCCATCCAACATTATTCATGTTCCCGGAGGCAGATTCATCCATTTACCGCACTATAGGAAATCATTCATGCATGCCAACAGTGCTGCCAGATTAACCCCTTCACTGCACCAAGTAGTATAACATGGGCTGCTGGATTAACCCCATCTCTGCTGGATCCAGCATTAATTGCATTACCAGAGAAACTACAATATTAACCCCTTCCTTGCTCCATACAGTATATTGTTCAGATTAATAGTTGTTCTCCTGGATTAACCCCTTCACTACAGTACACAAGCCACATTCACATTATCAGATTAACCCCTTCACTGCACCAAGTAGTATAAAATGGGCTGCTGGATTAACCCCATCTCTGCTGGAGAGAAACGACAAAATTAACCCCTACATTGCTTCATAAAGTATATTGTTCAGATAGCTAAATGTTCTCCTGGATTAACCCCTTCACTGCACCAATGGGCTGCTGGATTAACCCCATCTCTGCTGGGTCCAGCATTAATTGCATTACTGGAGAAACTTAAAAAATGAACCCCTTCATTGCTCCATACAGTATATTGTTCAGATTGCTAGATGTTCTCCTGGATTAACCCCTTCACTACAGTACACAAGCCACATTCACATTATCAGATTAACCCCTTCACTTCAGTATACAAGCCTTGCTCATGGTACCGAGTTAATCCCCTGCTCTACTGTTCTCTTTGCTGGAGGTTCGCACATGTTACTCCAAGCTTTGCTCACATTACGAGCGTTACCCTCAAATTAACCCCTTCTTTCCATTTTATTCCATCCAACATTATTCATGTTCCCGGAGGCAGATTCATCCATTTACTGCACTATAAGAAATCACTCATGCATGCCAACAGTGCTGCCAGATTAACCCCTTCACTGCACCAAGTATAACATGGGCTGCTGGATTAACCCCATCTCTGCTTGGTCCAGCATTAATTGCATTACCAGAGAAACTTCAAAGTTAACCCCTTCCTTGCTCCATACAGTATGTTGTTCAGATTAATAGATGTTCTCCCGAAGGCTTTCACACTGAAGCGGTGCGGTAGCAGGAACGCTCCAAAAGTCCTGCTAGCCGCATATTTGGAGTGGTATAGGAGCGGGGTGTTTACCGCTCCTATACCGCGCCTTACCATTGAATTCAATGGGAAACCGCGGTAATACCGCCCGCAATGCAGGCGGTATTAACCCTTTTTCGGCCGCTAGCGGGGGTTAAAACCTCACCGCTAGCGCCCAAATATTGCGGTAAATACAGCGGTATAGCGGCGCTAAAAATAGCGTGGCTATACCGTCACTTCCCCATGTGAAAGCAGCCTAAGGATTGCTGGAAAAAAGTGTTGCCCCCTCCAATTAACCCCTTCTTTCCGTTTTACTCCATCCAACATCATTCACGTTCCTGGAGGCAGATGAATAAAATTACCGCGCTGTAAAAAAATGACTCCCGGATACCAACAGTGCTGCTGCTGGATTAACCCCTTCACTGCACCAAGTACATTGCTTAAGTTACTAAATGCGCTGATGCAACTTCCGCGATCGACCCAAGCGCTGTTCATATTACCAGATGAACGACAAAATTAACCCTTTCGCCTCTCTATCTGTCGTTCAGATTACAAGATGTTCTACCGGATTAACCCCTTCACTACTACAGTATATAAACCAAAATTCAGATTACAAGTGTTCACATGGGCTCGAGGTTCACCCACACACACACGATACCCCAAACATTGCTCAGATTACTGGCGTTACCCTCAAATTAACCCCTTCATTGCATTTTTAATTCATGTGACATCCTTCATGTTCCTGGAAGCGGATTCATCCTCCATTTACTGCGCTATAAAATAATAAAGCGCTGTCAGATTGTGTCCTTCCCTGCAGAGTTCAGATTAGAGATGGGTTAACCCCTTCTCTGCTGGATTCAGTATGAATTGCCAGAGAAACAACTACATCATTAACACTTTCACTGCTATGCAAATTGTTCAAATTACGAGATGGCCTGCTGGATTAACCCCTTCACTACAGTATACAAGCCTTATTCACATTATTGGGTTAACCCCTTCACTACAGTGTACAAGCCATATTCACATTATCGGATTAACCCCTTCACTACAGTATATAAAGTCATATTCACATTATCCTATTAACCCCTTCACTACAGTATATAAAGTCATATTCACATTATCCTATTAACCCCTTCACTACAGTATACAAGCCACATTCACATTATCGGGTTAACCCCCTCACTACAGTATACAATCCATATTCACATTATCGGGTTAACCCCTTCACTACAGTATACAATCCATATTCACATTATCGGATTAACCCCTTCACTACAGTATACAATCTAAGGGCCAGATTCACAGCGGAGATACTCCGTCGTATCTCTCAGAGTATCTATGCGACTGATTCATAGAATCAGTTACGCATAGATAGCCCTTAGATCCGACAGGTGTAATTGTTTTACACTGTCGGATCTTAGGATGCAATACCGCGGCCGCCGCTGGGTGGAGTTCGCGTCGTATTCCAGCGTCGGGTATGCAAATTAGCAGTTACGGCGATCCACAACGGATTTTCGCATTCGGTACCTCGTCGCTAGTCTAGTTTCCCGTCGCAAATTTAGGCGTCGTTTGACCTGCCCTAACTTTAGACAGCACACGTCGTTCCCGCGTCGAAATGTAAAAATGTTTTTGTCTTGCGTAAAACGTCCGGGAATACGAAAGTACGCTACGCACGTCGCACGTCGTCGCCGTTCGATAAAATTACGTCACTTCGCGCAAAGCGCGGCGGGAAATTCAAAAGGGAGCATGCGCAGTAGGTCCGGGGCGGGAGCGCGCCTAATTTAAATGGCACACGCCGATTTGAATTACGCTGGCTTACGCCGGAGGCTGCCAGCGTAAGTTTTCACGCAAGTGCTTGGTGAATCAGGCACTTGCGCTGAAAACTTGCGGCGGTGTAACGTATCTACGATACGTTACGCCGCCGCAATTCTACGTGAATCTGGCCCTATATTCACATTATCCTATTAAACCCTTCACTACAGTATACAAGCCATATTCACATTATTAGATTAACCCCTTCACTACAGTATACAAGCCATATTCACATTATTAGATTAACCCCTTCACTACAGTATACAAGCCATATTCACATTATCCTATTAACCCCTTCACTACAGTATACAAGCCATATTCACATTATCTGATTAACCCCTTCACTACACTATACAAGCCATATTTACATTATCGGATTAACCCCTTCACTACAGTATACAAGCCACATTCACATTATTGGGTTAACCCCTTCACTACAGTATACAAGCCTTATTCACATTATCCTATTAAACCCTTCACTACAGTATACAAGCCATATTCACATTATTAGATTAACCCCTTCACTACAGTATACAAGCCATATTCACATTATCCTATTAACCCCTTCACTACAGTATACAAGCCTTATTCACATTATCCTATTAACCCCTTCACTATAGTATACAAGCCTTATTCACATTATTAGATTAACCCCTTCACTACAGTATACAAGCCATATTCACATTATCCTATTAACCCCTTCACTATAGTATACAAGCCTTATTCACATTATCTAATTAACCCCTTCACTACAGCATACAAGCCATATTCACATTATCCTATTAACCCCTTCACTACAGTATACAAGCCTTATTCACATTATCGGATTAACCCCTTCACTACAGTATACAAGCCATATTCACATTATCGGATTAACCCCTTCACTACACTACTGTATGTTCACGTTGCTCCAGGTCCACACATACGACCCCAAGCATTGCTCAGATTACTAGCGCTACCCTCAAATTAACCCCTTCTTCTCGTGTTACTTCATCTAACATTAATCATCTTCCCTGAGGCAGATTCATCCATTTACCACACTCTACAAACATTTTCATACAAACCAAATGTGCTGCCAGATTAACCCCTTCACTGTCCCAATACATTGTTCAGATCACAGAATGTACTGGTGGATTAACCCTTTCTCTGTTAGATACAGCATTATGAATATTGCCATGGAAACGACATAATTAACCCCCATTCACTGCCCTATATACTGTGTTGTTCTGTTGGATTAACCCCTTTCCTGCTGGATAAATAATTATTCACCTAACTGGAATAATTACTGGAATAATTAACCCCTTCCCTACTAAATTACAGAACATGCTCATTCATAACCAATTTGCTTGCCAGGAGGGACGTTGTTCATGTTATTGGATGTGCTTCCCAGATTAACCCCTTCTCTGCCCCATACAAAATCATTCATATTACTTAACTGTTCTGTGTATTTTCCATGTTGCTAGAAAGACCATTGCTCACACTAGTGGAGGCGACAGGGGATTAACCCCTCTACTGCTGGAAACAACCTTGATATTAACCCTTCCTATTCAGCATTGTTACAAGAGCGGCTCTGGAGTCACCTCCTCAAGCGTTCGCATCACTAAATAAAGCAGAAGTATCGCCCACCCCACCGGACTAAAGCAGGTTTCTGCCACATTGATTTATTTTAATACTAAAGGTGCTGCTGGATTAACCCCCTTTACCGTAAGGTCCAACATCCGATCGACCCATCGCACTGAACTAATACATTACAGGCTGGGAGCCTCAGTAACCCTTTCTTTGCTAGATGCAACGTTGATTGGAGGAGGTTGAGAGTAAAACCCCCTGCACTGCATGACAGGAGGAACCCCAGCAGTCTTCATAGATGGGGGAGACAGACA